>NC_059168.1:95924022-96026522 GCF_019923935.1 Bubalus bubalis | reverse complement strand
CAGAAGGTTAGGAACCAAGAAGTCAGTAAGTTCCCAAGGATATCCTCACTGTCACATCACTGCTCTAACAAGTGGTAAGGAGGAGGAAATTCAGACAAGTCAAACACCCACACCCAGTACACAGTTAAAAGAATTTCCTTCATTTTTTTCCTCTACTGATTCCAACGAAGAAATATGACGAGAAAAACTGGAGGGTTCTCACTTATTTGAATAACAAGTGAAAATCTAAAAATATCTTCACTGTATGTTATTACCAACTGTATCACTGGGTTTTATAGTGACAGCCCTGTGCTATAATTTCTGAGAAAACCTCTACATAAAGCTTCATAAACCCAACCATTCCTGTAATGTATCGCCTTATCTAGCACACAATCATTTCAAACACAACTTTTCATGTTAGTATAATTTGTTCAAAAATGGTAATAAATACATCCATGAAGCCAAAGGAATCATTGCACAATCTATTGTAACTTGGTCTTACCAGTACTGACAGTTAATCCTCGACCCAAAATCCAATGTAGAATATTTCATTATTACTTGGTTTAATTAAAGATATTCATTATACACACACCTTTTAATGGACAAACACTCCCAATCAACATTATAAATAATCTGGGCCAACTGCAGAGTAATGTCTGTGAACAATTATCACAAAACTAAAACATGGATGGCTGTCAGTCGGTGGCAGAATTCTTGCTTTCATAATAAATATAAAATCAATTTCCTGTTCTAGTCCCTATTCCAAGTTGAAAATGATATATCTGACTATGAATTCCAACTACCTTCATCCTTAGGTTTTTTTTTTTTTTTTTTAAAGAAAGGAGAAAGAAAGAAACTTATGAGACCATCTAAGTCAATTCTTCCTCATTTGAGGGCACTTGGATAGTAAAGGTTTCTACATAATACACACATATGAACTTGCCATTTCACACATGTATATTTTTTTAATGCTGTGATTTTTTTTCCCCTATCAATGCCATTCAAGTGGAATGTCAAAAACTCCTCCCATTTCACTATAAATTCCTATTTACAAAAGCTTAGTACATCTGAAAGCCAGTAGAAACCTTTTGTTCAAAAAACAATAATATGCAATTTCAAAAGCTTTTTGTTCCCATTTCAATCAAAACTAACTTCACATGTTTTAAATGAAATTCTGCAAGTAATCAGAGACTAATGAGGATTCACTGGTTTAACTAGTTCAGGGAGTCTGAGAAGGGAATGAGAATTTAAAGTCACCAAGTTTTCCATTTAGAAGAGCAGTTAATGTGCAGGTACACTAAGTCCTCTTCACTGAGAAATGCAATCAGAGACTCTTGTCTCAGGAGAGACTCTCATCCCTCTGTCTGTGTGCACATTCCTGACTCCCATTAACATTAACAAGCACCACACATGCACATGAAAAGAAGCCAGCCTTAGTAGCATGTATGCATGGCAGCTGCGGTGACTAAATAATCCATATGGCTCTGAAGAGAAGTTCTGCTTTGTTGGGTCTAGAGTCACAGCTACAGTGGTGGAATTCAGACACTCAAGCAAACCTCAATCTGAATGCTTGATCCAAACCCCATCCTGTCCAACCACACCTCAGACTGCAGTTAAGCCTGGGTTTAGAAATTCTATCCTCAGCATGGTTTATACAGGTAGAAGTTCCATGTTTGAGGAAACCTTAATTTTTTTCACAGGCCCAAAGTTCTGTCCTCCTCCCAATCCATCATTCCTATTCCTGCATTCACTCATCCATTTCCCTACAAAATGTAGGAAATCACATAATAGTTTTATAGAGAGAAAATCAAAGGCCTGGCTTAAATCGCAAAAGCAAAAGCAGAATCAAGTATGAAACGCCATCTTCAACATGAAAATCAAATACTATGGTAATCTTAAAACAACAGATACATGCTGCAATGTAAATTCCACAGGTTGTGTAAAGGGCAGAATTTAACCACTAATTGTAATGCCTCCCAGCAACTAGAATTAGGTAGTTAAGTGAGAGTCTTAATGCTCATTTAATATAGTCTCCTGAAGCTCAATTCAACAACTTCTTCATTTTTCCCTATGAAGAAAATATTCTTGTGAAGTTCAGTTTAGTGAAGACACTGGTGAAGACACACAAGCACACACCAAGTTTACACTTCTGAAAAGAATTCACTAGCCATATTCTGAAACTGGGCTCTAGGAAAAAAGACTAGATGATGCAAAATTCTTAGCATACTTCCATGTATAGGGAACATGATGAAAACTTCATATTTATCTCCAGTTAGATCAATTAATATTCAGAAAAGTTATGTAACATTACATTTAAATAACCATAGGGGGAGGAATCTACCAATGTTCTAGAAGCTTCTCTAGACCTTTCAATCAATTTTATTTATATGCAAAACCAAGAGAAACTTAAAAAAAAAAACAAAGCTCCTCCTGATGCTAAAGCTCTCAATTTACTGACAGGCAAATGGCTTCATGCTGCCACTTAATCTCATTTCTTGCATAATGCCCTCTAATTAGCATATCAAAGTGAATTAATACTTCTAGGGCATTAGCAATGGGGAAATCTGCTCCAGGCTCACAATAGCAGTTAAGAGAGAGCCAAGAAATCCTCAAAAACACCACAAACCACTTTGCATTGCAAAACTGTTCAATTTATTTATCCTCTCTCTCTAAACACTTTTACCGCACACTGTTTTACTACTGTTCACCAAACAAAATGATAATTGCCAAAGTTACCAGCATCTGTAATGCCTGTTTAGAATCTTAATTTAGATTATGTTGCAGATAATTTCTATATGCAACCATTTGTTCTATTATAAATGTTAATATAGAGACAGTGGAAATGTTGACATTCTCAATTAGTTAATTTGAATTTGAAATAAAATTTTATGGGATTTTAAAATTTATGAATTTTTTTAATGTAAAAAGCCACCTGCTGGACTCTGATGCCTAAGAAACATGCTTTGAAAACTTATGTATCACATAAAACAAAATAAACAAAAAAAATCATTTTGCCATTAACATATGTTGAGTCTCCCAACTAATGGTTTAAACATTGTGAGGAATCATCAACATTAAAAGGATTACATTGTATACCAAGTTCTCATTAATATGTTCACACAAAAAGGGTTATTGTTCAAAACAGCTTAACATTTCTAAAGCACTTAACTTGAAGAAAACAAGTACGAAACTTTTAACAATTATTTTTATCCATAATTACTTTTAACTGTTCTCAGTCCTAATGAGTTACTATCATGTTAGTCAAAAGTAAAAAAAAAAAATGCCAAGCCAATTCAACTTAACACATTCTATCACATCAATATTTTTACTAGACATACACTCAAATTTAGTACCAAAGCAAACTACCATTAACCATCAAAAACTACAAACATCTTATATTTATTGTATGTGTATATGTTTATGGAATACTTCTATTTTCAAAATAACAATAAAGAAGAGATTCTGGTTACTATTCTGCCTGTAATTAGAACCAAGAGTTGAAGATTAATGAAATTTATTTTCAAATATGTTCTATGTCTAAAGGCATAAAAAGATGGTTTGTTTTTTTCAGTGGCTCATTCAAGCATTTCCTACTAATTTATTTGCTAAATGTAACACTAACACGGAGCTCTGATAGCAATTGGTGTGTTTGATTAACTTCTACAACTTTGTAAAAAACCTTTTTAGCTAGATAGATCTAAAAAAACTTTGACCAATTCACACTACATAGTGATATAAATTATTTACTCTCTTTATATGTAAAGACTCAAATGGCCTACTGAAGTAGAGCAAATGTTTGAAAAGGTCAACATGGGAGGGTGTACAAGCATTGTTAGTCTGTTACTACCTAAATCATGCTGATCCCACTGATAAATGGCTAAAACACAAACCTGCTGAGAAAACTAATAAAACATAATTCTCATAATGTCAATACTGAGAAAATAAATGCCTAAAGTTGTTCACATGTACATAAATAGAGGGAGAATAGTATAAAAATCCTTATTTAGCATAATGTGTTCGGTACTGATCTGTTAGGTATTCTGAAACATCTCAATGGTATGAGTACAAAATAAAACGAATGATTTAGGGTGTGGTTCATGAATTGCGGTTTTCATTCTTCATAGCCATACTTCATATAACTTCATCCTATACAATGCCAACATAAAATATCAAAACACACATAATCCAAATAAGATGTTAAAGGTCTTGGAAGTAGCCATTTACAAAAGTTGTAAACAGAAATCTAAAAGTACAAGCAAAATTAGTTAAAAGGAAAAGGATCCTAACATGAAAGATATACCCAGAAAATTTTTATGAAAGTCAAAGAACCAATGTGCTCTTTGAGGCAAGGCAAGGCTTCCTTTGCCACTGTATTAATATACTTCTGATTTGGATTAAAATTATGTAAATTAGCATAATAACATAGTAAAGTCCCAAATAAAAACCAAAACTACATAGATCTATAATAAAATGAAGTCCACTAAAACTGAGGCATGAAAAGAATTACTTGCAAAGATCAAGTTAGTATTGACAAGAGGGTTTAATATTCTTTTATTGGGAAGAAGAAAAAAAGGTATGGAAGACAGGTCCATACTTTTAAAATAATACCTGCTTGATACTTTAGATCATGAAGTTCCAAACCAGTAGAGAAGTAAGATTTTTTTTTTCTACGTTTTCTATGAATGTATTACATGTATTATCTTCTAAGGATGAGAGAAGAGTAAAGAAAGTTAGAAAAACTTCACTCTTTTACATCCTTCCTCAAAACTTCCTTAAAAAGCTCCAGTAAGTTAAGCAAATCTATAAAAATAAAAAATATTCTTAAATTACACAAGGTAAAATTTGCAATAAAGCAACAAAATTTATGACATTTCCAGGATACACTGATTTTGTAATTTTTCCTGTTTAATCATTGAATATTTCCAATGTAAATAAGCCATAATGTCTAAAACTGATAAAAAATTTAAAACATTAAAAGTCCTTTAAAATTTGCCTCAAAATAATTGTGAAAGGGTAGGAGTTACAGAGAACACAAGATTGGCCAAGTGTTGCTAACTGCTGAAGGTAGGCAATGAGTTCATGGGGATTCAAGTTTCTCTTTATCTATATTTTTACATTTGAAGTTCTCCATAGTAAAAAGTTTTTTAAAACTAGAAAATAGTTCACAAAAACACAGAAATGAATCATGTATCAAACAGAGCATTTGTTTTTAAAACTCTGGAACAAACAATGATAACTATATTCGAGCAACTTAAAAGAATACACAATATATATTATATATAACATTTAGATTCACATACAACAATTTTCACCTTTCTTGTTAAAATTTCACTTGGTGGAATATTTGGATTTTATACACTAGGAATTGAAGAATTACCTGGCACTGTAAAAAGAAAAATGAACACAATTTTATATTGAAGCATTAAAAAAAGAAAGAAAACAGACCAGAAAAAGAAGATGCCATGAGTCTCTAAACCCTTAGGGTAAGAAGTAGAGGTGCTGACGGAGAGTACTGCCTTATCTCTCTGAAAGCTACTCCCACTTACAGCAGTAAAGATAAAAGGTTTAATCATATATATCATATTCTAAATGCATATAAAAACTCACAAGCTACCTTTTGAAAAGTAAAATCCTTACGACTCTTTCTAGGGAGGGTTCCTTTAAAGGCAAAGCATTTTTAATAGTAATTTTCTTCTCTTTAAACATAAAAAATACTTCAACCAGCCCAACCAGGCAAGCAGGCCTTTCTCTTCCCCTGCGGACACCTCCTGCAGTAGAGAAGTTCATTAAGTTTTATGATCTTCCCAAGTCAGTCCTGCTTATAAGCCTCACAAAGGCCACAAATCTGGCAAACCATCATGTATGCCATTAGACATTACTAGTAAATGAACGCTATTTAGGGTTTGTGGTGGCAATAAATCAGAGTTTGGTTGGCAGCTATCAACATGGAGTATTTTAACCTACCATTTAGAAAGGAAAAGGTTATGCTGATTTTTTTTCTTAATACACAACATTTTTTAACAATATGACTCTGATTATATACTAGAGTGTTGAATTTTCATTTTAAAATATTTTTAAATACATTTTTTCTCTCAAAAAGAGCAATTTCCTTTATTCCAACTCTCATAATTAAGGGCTTTGGAAAGAAGAGAGATTTATGAGAATGGAATCCTCTCACAAAGTACTTCAAAAATCAAGATTAAGGTGGCCAAAAAGATTTGAGGGAAAGCCCCCAAAGAACTATGTAGATAAGGAGAACTCATAGTATCATGGATACTTAATAAGAGACAGATGGTAAAATGTGGCTAAAATAGAAATCTTAAGAATTATCTCACTGGTCACTTACTTAGTTTAAAATGGGCAAATATCTTGTTTTAAAGCCTGTAACTTTTAGTTGCTTTCAAAATGCTTAGCTATCACAATTCAACAGATATTTCTGTCCAAAAATAACTGAATGATAAATTTTATAAAAGAACACATTTTCAAGAAAAAGCAAGCATTTCATGGTATACTTTCCCTACCTCTGAACAAGAAAAAAAATATAATTGTAGTAGATTATCCATTTATCTGTCAGAAGGGGAAAATACCTTTTCATATTTGGTAGAAGGGAAAAAAGATGTTTTTCAAACTAAACCCCTCATGTGCATGAGAACTAGCAGTGTTTATTGCCTGATCAGAAACCTCAAAAGGTACTGCAGATCTGCAAATATATGGATTTTTAAAAAAATGATTTTGTCTTATTTTTAAAAAAGCACAACCAAAATGACATTATCCACTGAAATGACAGTTTTACCCCCCATCTCCCCACTAGTCAACCCCCTACCCCTCTATTATGCAGAATAGAGTCATCACATAGTATTCCCAGTTTCTATTACAAATGACTAGGTAAACTTTCTCTAAGGTTATAGAGAATTAATCTTTGGATACTATGTTATTAGATTTAATAAAATGATTTTTTTTAAAAAAGCATTACATGATATACATTATAATCTACAGTGCTTATTTTATAAGCTCATGATGTTTCCAAAGCATGACTGTGGGAACAGATGGGGGAGGGGGGGAGGCCTGGAATTTGCTGCCCCAATTTCTTTGCTTCGGTAACACTAATGTCTACACAGCTGTTTTATTTCAAATCAAGGATTCTGAGTCCAGCGTCCCTGTCTCCTTCTAAGAGTAGTTTTGGAGAGTGAGGTGGAGCTCTGGTAGTAGGGGAGAAAGGAGAGGAGAGAAAGAGCTTCACCCCCATCAATCATTCGGTACTTAAATCCCGTCCCTCTCGAGCTTAGAGAGGCTGGCAGGAAGATGCCTCAGCCCAGACAGCCGCCTTTACTCTTTGTCGGCCGTTGGCTTTTTACAAAAGAGATAACGTGCAAACTTGGATCGGCTGGCCAAAGCACAAAAAGAGAATCTAATTTACAAGTTATCTCTGAAAGCCTCAGAAACAATTTTCAAAACACAAAAATTTCTTTTGTCAGTTACCTCTTGCTTCTTAAACAGCAAGTGCCCTACCAAGGCTCTCTCTGCCAGTAATCCCAGACTCTGAAAAGACTTGTTTCTTTTTTGTAACTCACCTTTGACATGAGGTTGACTACACTTTCCTTTCAGAATGGTGTAACTAAGTCTTGTGCAAATAAGCAAGTAGAGGACTTATGCTTCCTAATTGAATTCTGCCTGCTGCTAAATGTCTAAACAAGAAAAGCAGTTTGCTAGGTTTGATTCTCAAACTAGCTAGGCCAAAACTTTTAAAAAGGCAAAAAAAAAAAAAGAATCATGATAAGGGGGTGAGAAGGAAGGGATATCAATCCCCTCTCCCTAGTAATATAATGCTATATAACGTTGAATCAATCTTAATATTCACAACATAGTCAATACCCCAGTGCTTAGCTGTCAGCAGAAACTGAAGTGGAGCCCTGATAGCAAGAAAACCCTTGGACATTAAGCAACATAATTTACTGAGAATTACGCACTTTTAGGCTTCTAAACTAAGAATCTCAAGATTTAATGCTTGATGTCTTATTTTATAGTCAGATCAAAATTATCTACCATTTTAAATCACAATGCTTTCTAAAGGTAGCTAAAAACCAACACAGAGTAAAAGTTAGTCATTTTAAAATGACTGTGATTTTCAAAATTAAAATATATCTTAAAAACACTCACTTGACTTAAAGAAATCACGCACATTATGTGAATGAAAAGCAGGAAAAGTAGTCTTTCAGGCTCTCAATATTTGCTGTTAATTATGGTTTTAGCATATATTTTAATAGACAGCAATAACCCTTCATCTTTTATTGATTACTTTTAGGATTAGAATAGAATTGCATGGTGAAAAATCTGTTTAAAAGAAGGACCACTCTCCTACCAACTAACAATTATATACAGTGCACTATTATTTGTACATTCAGTTTAAACACAATCACATTTAACCTTTTAAATACCTTCACTTAAATATTCCTATACTTTGGACTTTAACTTTCTCTTCTATTCTTTGCCAACTTAAAAAACAGCAACTTTATAATACTGTATACCCAACAAACACACACACAAATAAACAGTAAAGCTTGTTTAATGCATTTGTTTGCCATATACAGGGAAGATAATGCCTCAAACGAAATAAAAAAATCTAAATTAAACCTCAAATTCTAGTTGAGGCACTACCATCACCTCAAGACTAAAATATCTTCAGTTTTTAAAAAGTCTAACAAGGAAACTAAATTGAGATGAATTGTCAGAAATTTGTCTAATATATACTTGTAGTTTTCATTCCAGCACTTCTGCAAAAGCTGTCTTCTCATATATTCCCTGCCCTGAATACCTCAAAAATTGTTCAACCTGCACCTGTGGACCTTTCTCTACTTAATAAAATATATTAAGTATGTTTACAATGTAATGACTTCAAGCATAAAATTTAATAAAAGTAGTTAATAGATATAATACATTGTATGCACCTAAACACATCATTACCTTTCCAGCTTCTTAAAAGTAGTATTCTGAACTAAAATACTAATTCAAACATACTCCTCGGGTCTGTGCAATTGCATCTATTCTTCTATCTGTGGAAATGAAGCTTAAGGCTAAGTAAAACAAAGTTCGGGATATGCTTCTCCGCGGGAGTCGGTCCCCGTGGCTCCTTTTAAAAACTGACACACAAACAAGGCGAAAGGAGCAGGAAAGGGTGGCTGGCGCTCCCGGCCCCCTCCCCGCCTGCAACCAGAGGTGGCCGCCTGGGGACTGCGACCCTGCCCCGTCCACTCTACACTTCATTTTACACCAGGAGCGGAATTCAGAAATCGACTCCAGATTTATTGCAGTTTTTTCTCAAGATCAGGAGGTGGGAAGGAAAGAATGATCAAAGATGGCGGTGCCCAAAAGCAGCAGCTTTCAACTGGAGAGTCGAAGGAGTAGCTCGGACCCCACCTCGGGGGTCTCCAGGCCCACCGCGGGGCACAGCGTCTTACCTGTTTTCTCTTTGATCTCACACAGGACACTGAAGAGCGCGGGTTTCATTCTGTGACAGTTCAGGGCATGTTTCCTAAAAAATAAATAGCAAAACACAAAGGTATTAGCATCACCTATGGAATAATATGGCGCCTTCCTTAAGTTAGATCCAAGATTTAATTCCGGCCCCCTATTTTGGAAGGCTCTTTTGAACCCCGTCAAATCAACAGAAAACTCAAGTTGACTAGTTAGCGACAACCGGCAAGCTCTGGCGGCTACAGCTCCAGCCCGAACGCAGCGCGACCCATCTGCCGGGCGGGCAGCAGCCTCGGCGACCGCGGGGCGCGAACCCGTGCGGGGAGCCGCGATCCGGGGGCAGACGGCGGCGACTCAGGGGAGAAGACAGCGTGGAGGGGCTCCCGCGTCCGCCCTCCGCCGGGGCAGCGGGCGCAGCGCGGGCGGCCAGCCGACTGCGGCCAGCGGGCGGTGACAGCTCGGCAAAGTTTGCGAGGCGGCCCTCCCTTCCCGAGAACTTGGCCGCCCGCGCCCGGACCCGCCGGGGAACCGCCCAGAGCCCCGCGCCCGGGCTGGGGCTGCCTCCCGCACAGCGAAGTCGTCCAGCGGCCGAGCGGAGCCGGGGTGCCGGGAGTCCGGGCCGAGGATAAAGTTGCACTTCCCTCAAGTGCGGCCCGGGGCCCGCTCGCGGCGGCGTGCAACCGGGTCCGGGCGGGAGGTTTGAATCGGTGCGAGGGGGCCGGGCTGCCAGAGGGCCGGACGCGGGGAGGTGGGGTGAGAGAAACCCACGAAATCCACGCGGCACCAAGTCCGTCCCGCGCCCCGAGAGCAACTTTGCCGACTCCCGCTCGCGTCGAGGGGCGCGGGGCAAGTTCCCCAGAGGCCGGGGCCCGAGGCCTCTTATCGGAGAAAGTTCCCCGCCCGGGGCTGAGGCCCTGGCCCGGGCACCACCCGGGCCCGGACTCTGCCGCGGGCCCGGCTCCCGCACACACACAAAAGATGCTTAATGAGACGACACCAACTTTGCTTGCGCCTCGTCCAAGCTCTGGTCGGTGATGGTCATGATCTGGTGGAGGATGTCGCCGATGTCCTGCTTCCTGCCGTCGCCGTCCGCCCCTTCGTGGCCGTGAGGGGGAGGCGGCAGGGCCATGCCCCCCTGCACCGAGTGGCCGGCCAGGTTCACCCCGGCCAGAGTCTGCAGCATCCTGGATTGATCGTCCATCCCGCCGCGCGCGGGCGGGAGCGGGCGGCGGCGGCGGCTGAGGCGAAGGCTGAGGCGGCGGCGGCGGCGGCGGCGACGAGGGAGGAGAAGAAAGAGGGGGAGGGGGAGGGGGAGGCGGCCGCGCGCTCCCCGCCCGCGCGGGGAGGGGGCGGCCCGGCCGGCGGGGCCCGCGGTTGAGGCAGTGCGGACGGGCGCCCGGCTCTGGCTTCCGCCGCCGCCGAGGCTGAGGAGAAGCGGCGGGCGGAAGCGCAGGGCTCCGCGGTGGTGGCGGAGGCGGACGCAGCGGCGCCCGCTGCCCTCACGCGGCCGCCGCGCCGCCTCCTCGCCGCCGCGCGCCCCGCCGGGTAGCCCCGCTCAACTTGCTCCTCAGTGCCGGCCGAGTTGCCGGGACGCCCGCCGCCCCCCGCGCCAGCCTGCGCACTCCCCTCCCTCGCCCGCCGCCGCCGCCGCCGCCCGCCGCCGCCGCCTCGGCCGGGCGGGATCCGAACCCCGGCGGCCCCGGGGGAGGGAGCGGCGGCGGCGGCGGGCGGGCGGCGGCGGCGGAGGAGGGCCGGCGGGCGGGCCGGCGGAGAGGAGCTAGAGGGGCGGAGGAGGAAAGTTTGGGAGCTAGCGGGCCGGCGCAGCGGGGGCAAGGAGCCCGATGGAGAGCCCCGGCGGGCCGTGCGCTGGGTGGACAGCAGATTGATGGGGCGGGAGAAGTCGCCGCCGCCACAGCCAGAGCCGCGCACCCTGCCAGCAGCCGCCGCGGACCGGGCTCGAAGGCCGTTCGGCTGAGGGATTGACAGGCTGCCAGTGCCACTCACTCACTGCGGCCCCGGACGCCCGGGGGGAGGGGCGGGGGCGAGAGGAGGGCGGGAGAGCGCTCCGCACGCCCCGCCCCCAAGGGCGGCGCGCGCTCTCATTGGGTCTTGCGCCTCCCGCCGCCGCCACTGGCACCGCCCCCGGGCTTCGGTCCGGTCCCTCTGGCCTCCGAGCCCCCGCCCCCCGAGAGAGCGCCACTGGACCCCTCGAGCCTCATCACGTCCTGGCCCCCGGGATAGGCCGGCCCGCAGACGTCGTTCCCGCATCCTGATTTCTGCTCCCTAGTGTTAGCAGTCATAGGTGCCAAGAGTTGTGTACGGGACACTAGGCAACTCGCTCCAAGGCCAACCATGTGCTTCCCCTCAGCGCCCTGAGCTTCACGCCTCGGACAGCGCCTGGTACACTTTCCCGCTCTTCCCGTCGGGAGGTGGTATCCTCAGGGTACCCGGCCGCCCGTCCCAGGCCAATCGAATCGCACTCGGAGCCGAAAGGGGCGGGACGGAGGCAAGAAAGGGATATCCTTATTGGAGCGTTCGAAAAGTCCTGGGCAGAGAGGCGGGGACGCCGCGGATGGTGACCCCGCCCACCCCGCGATCACCATAGTAACCGAGAGGGCACAGCTCTGAGTTGGTTCCAGCGCTCTGGCCTTGCGCTGTCCCTCAAGAGATGACCAGGTAAGGTAGAAGTCCCTTGTCCTGCATGCTTGATGCCTGAACTCAGCGGATCTGAGTGATATACACTTTTCTTGAAAGAGGAGCACATGAAAATGTGTCCGAGAAAAGTGGATTCGGGAGGAGCGGAAGGGTTTGATATCCAGGACTAATGTAAGTTTACAACATTTCATACACTGTGCAATTCCTGGTAATCCAGGGAGTCCTTCAGCAGATCTGCTTTTCGCTACCTCCAGATAGACTAAAGCTGCAAAATGAACTTTTTATTATAAAGAATATTTATTTCAGTGTAGACTGGATTCTGCTTATCAATTTACCCCACCACCATGAGTCATTTAATGTTGGTGACTCCAGCCACAGATTGTCATATATAGAGCACTTTTTCTTCTATTGTTCTCTGCCTACAAACGACTAAATGCTCACATTAGTTGGGGGTCTAGACTTCCAGCTCTTATGGACGCTTGAGCTTTCTCTTAACCTAATTTCCCTAGGAGAGCTTCGTCATATTTTCCCCATTTTAGATCCATGGAGCTCACCCTCGATGGGCCCTTCCTTCGGTTAGGTGGTTCTGAAAAGTCCTCTTGTTTCATCGCCAAACTCAGTAAGCTGCCTTACCTGAAACCAAAAATAGGGGTGTGAGGTATGAAAAATGGTTCTTACTCTGCAGGGTTTAATGTAGGACAAGCAGTTCTTTACATGCCAGATGGATTCTTGGAATGAAGCAGGCTACTCGGTTCCAGGTTCTTTCCTTCGTATGTTGTGTGTACTTTTAAATACTCCCCACTGCAAAGCTAATAGCTAACGTTACAGTAAGGCAAGCTAAAATCGTTACAAACTGCACAGCTGCTGGAGAGGGCGTTCCAAACAATCCACTCTGCCTCTTACTTCCAAAGAACAAGCCCCCTTATGTTCATTAATATTCCCAGCTCCTCTGTAGCCCATTTATGTGTCAAGCTTCTTATTCTTCTTTTAAGCCCCCATTATGGGTTACTCATAGTCATCATTGACTGGACTTTCTCTTTATTCTTATCGTGTTTTTCAAAACTGTCACCACCTCCTTATATATTTTTGCATTAAGGAGCAAGAGCAAGCAGCCAATCTTCCGTAATTCTCCAAAGATGAAGATGTAAAACCACAGAATTCTATCTGAAAGGTACCTTCAGCTCCAAATTCCTTCCAGCTCTAAAATCCAATGATCCTGTGACTCACTATCAGGCCTCCTCCCTGCCTTCCTTCTAGGCTCATAATCTTGACTAATCAGTCATGAGGATGAGGCTAATTAGCAATGGGGATTTATGGTTGTTTCTAGCCCTCTCCAAGCAATGAGTTATGTAAGCAAAGCAACATATATAAAAATGTAAATAAAATTAAAGAAACACTTACGCAAATAAAGGCAAATGGGATGTATGGGCTACGTAAACAAACGGGAACATAAAAACATAAATTAGAATTAAGAAAACAGTTAAGCAAATGCCAGCAATTAGGAGTAAAACAACTTGTTAAATGTCTCACACCCGCAGCTATTTTATGACACACACCTCTAAACCCATGGCCATTCAGTGATGTGGAAACTTGATGCCATAATTCTGCATTAAATGGTTGGATTAGATTGACCTTCTGCTTGGGAAGTTTCCCTTTTTGTTATTGTGAATATGAGTTGCAGTAAAAGCCAGGGGGTCCTAGCAAGGATTCCCTCACAGACTCATTGACAACCACCACTGATTTAAAGCATAAATTCTTTTAGATTGGTTTCCAAGCCCCAATAAACAGTGTCAACTAATTTTGAATACCCCCACAGTCTACTGTGTTTTTGCAAGTTTCTCATGTGGGATGTTGCCTTGTCTCACTCAACAATCTGAGTCACATGGTTGGTGCCTTCACAGATAATAGAATAGAACCTCTCTAAGTACCTAAATCCATCTTTGCTGTTTCTAAGACAGTGATTATTAAAAAGTCAAAGGAAATGTAATTTACTTTTGGTGAGTGTACATTCATGTAAAGTTAACAGTGAAAAAGTGGTGAAAACCAAGTAGGGGCACTCTGTCATATTCATCCCTTTCCATGAGTTTGGTTCATATTAACGATACCATCACACCATCGCCTCTACCAATACAGTGATCATCACAGCAGATGCCATTTTCATGCAGTCTCTCTGAGTGGGACTTTGTGCTCCGTGTTCTTACTTCATCTTATTTCAATCTCACAACAGGCCAATCTAGGTGAAGTTATTATTATTAAATATAAGGAAACAGACTGAAAGAGGGTAAGAAACTTACACAAGACCTCCAAGTCAGTCGGTATTAGATCTCTGATTCAAATCTTGATCTGTGTGACTACAAAGCCCACCCTATGAAACACTGCCCCCCCCCATAAAATGTATATATATATATATAGGGCAATGGCACCCCACTCCAGTACTCTTGCTTGGAAAATCCCATGGACGGAGGAGCCTGGTAGGCTGCACTCCATGGGGTCGCTCAGAGTCGGACAGGACTGAGCGACTTCACTTTCACTTTTCGCCTTCATGCATTGGAGAAGGAAATGGCAACGCACTCCAGTGTTCTTGCCTGGAGAATCCTAGGGACGGGGGAGCCTGGTGGGCTGCCGTCTATGGGGTCGCACAGAGTCGGACACGACTGAAGCGACTTAGCAGCAGCCCTTGATCATTCAATCAAGGGCTTTTCTGGTGACTCAGTAAATGCCTGCAATGTAGGAGACCTGGAGCTCAATCCCAGGGTTGGAAGATTCCCTGGAGAAGGGAATGGCTACCCACTCCAATATTCTTGCCTGGAGAATTCCATGGACAGAGGAACCTAGCTGGCTACAGTCCATAGGGTTGCAAACAGTTGGACACAACTGAGCGACTAACACAACAACATCGGAATAAAAATCACAAGGCTTTGACAGGTAAACTGTAAATTGATGAAAATAACCAAGCACTTAATAAAAAGAGGTTAACTCTGTGAGAGATTAGAGAAATCTAGGTCCCATGGCAGTAGAGCAGGGAAATTGAAGAATAAAGCCCAGCAAGGCTATCCTTCATAGCTATCTAAGACCTTGCCTCTCTGAGGCTTTCCAGCCATGCCTGCCTTCACTAATCATCTGCTCTAAACTCTGGCTGAATATATTGCCTATAATAGGTAATTTACCACCAAACTAGATGGACCCATGTTTTCTCTCAATTCACCCATTTCCTCACCTAGTCCATTTGCATGTTAAGAACAAAGTATATGTTTTGAGATGGACTATCACATGACTAATTTGACTTTAAAAAACAAAAACTAAGATGTCGGGACTTCCCTGGTGGCCCAGTGGCTAAGATTCTGAGCTCCCAATGCAGGAGGCCCAAGTTTGATCCCTGGTCAGGGAACTATCGGAGAAGGCAATGGCACCCCACTCTAGCACTCTTGCCTGGAAAATCCCATGGACGGAGGAGCCTGGTGGGCTGCAGTCCATGGGGTCGCTAAGAGTCAGATACGACTGAGCGTCTTCACTTTCACTTTTCACTTTCATGCGTTGGAGAAGAAAATGGCAACTCACTCCAGTGTTCTTGCCTGGAGAATCCCAGGGACAGGGGAGCCTCATGGGCTGCTGTCTATGGGGCCGCACGGAGTCGGACACGACTGAAGCGACTTAGCAGCAGCAGCAGGGAACTAGATCTCGTATGCTGCAACTAAGACCTGGCACAGTCCAATTAAAAAAAAAAACCTTAGATGTCTAAGAAGTCACTTTGGGGAAACTGTGAAATAAACTAAATCCTTATTCGCAAACATATCACTGCTCCATGACTTTGGGAATGATTCTTTAAAAGTAGACTTTACAGTTGTTAGCACATGTGACCTGTGACAAATCTTCATCTTCTGGAAATGTATTTGACTGAGGAACCAAGGATCAGTGAGACAACAGTTCACCCTCCTATTATGAGGTCCTTTAAAAAAAAATTTTTTTAATTTATTTTTGGCTGCATCGGACCTTAGTTGCAGCACACAGGTTCTTCATTGTGGTTCACAGGCTTCTCTCTAGTTGTGGTGTGCAGGCTTGATTGCCCCACCAGGAATCAAACCCAAGTCCCCTACATTGGTAGGTGGATTCTCAACCTCTGGACCACCAGGGATGTCCCTATGAGGTGCTTAAAAGAGAATAATTATTGGAATACATAATTTCTGAAAGGCTTGATAGAAAGCCCCATCTTTAATGTCCTTTCATTCCTCATAACACCTAGTAGAGTGCGGTCTCATACATAGTAGACACTTGGGGCCAACACTGTCCATTGCTGTTACCCACTGGCCCACCTCCTTCCATGCTGGTGGAACCCTGATTATTCTGTTGGCAATGTGCTCAGTCTCAGTCAAGTTCCAAGCTGAGTATGATCATCTCATCTCCTGCTTTCTGAACCTATCAGAGGGATAGATTTGTCTCCTGATTTAAAGGAAAAGGACAGTCTAAAAGAAGAGTCTAAGGAGATATGACAGCTAAATGTAAAATGGTATCCCAGATTGGTTTCTGGAACAGAAAAGGGATGTTTAGGTAAAAACTAAAGAAATCTGAATAAACTATGGACTTTTGTTAACAATAATATATCACTAATGGCTCATTAATTGTACATTAAATAAGCATACTGTATTATTATAAGATGTTAATAATAGAGGAAACCAGGTGGGAGATACTGGAGAACCCTCTGTACTATCTTATCATTTTTCTGTAAATATTCTAAAATAAAACATTATTAAAAACAAATATAAACAGTAAGTGGGGCAGAGAGATATGGAGAGCCCACGTTCCTTAAGACATTGTTGAATATCTGAACAAAACTAAATTGCTAATTCTAGTTATGTGAGAAAATCTAATTTCTATTTTATAGTTTCTGAACTTCCCTGGTGGGCCAGTGGTTAAAAATCTGCCTGTCAACGCAGAGAACATAGGCTCAATCCCTGGCCCAGGAAGATTCCACATGTCGTGGGGCAACTAAGCTCATTCAGTACAGCTACTGAGCCCATGTGCCCTAGTGCCCATGAGAAGCCACGAGAAGAAGTCGTGGCACCACAGCTAGAAAGTAGTCCCTACTTGCTGCAACTAGAGAAAGCCCTCGGACAGCAACAAAGATGCAGCACAGCCAAAAATAAATGAAAAATTTTTTTAAATAAAATCATAAAAATAAATAATAATAAAATTCCTATTGGTTGGGTTTTCCACTACTTCCAGCAAATCTAATCTCACACTGTTAATATATAAAGGATGGAAGGATGGAAGAATAGCCTAACACAGTGCCTGGTATAAAATATGATCTCCTACAGGTCAGAAGGTATTATATACAACCAAAAAAAGTATCTGATCTTTGTCCTAGGTCCCTGGGAGATAAATTCTAAAATCTTTGAAATTTGCCAAGATAGAGGAGTGTCTCTCCTGGAGGAGGAAATGGCAACCCACTCCAGTATTCTTGCCTGGAAAATCCCATGGACAGAGGTGCCTGGTGGACTATAGTCCATAGGGTCACAAAGAAAGGGACACGACTGAGTCACTGAGTACAGCAGGATTATCTTTGTTATCCATGAGCCCCTCTTTCACACCTGAGTTTATGCTAACAAGAAGACTCAGGATTAGGAGCTGATCAACAGAAAGACCAACCATGTAACAGGACCAACCATGTAAACCAGCTCATCCTCCCAGGAAGGAAAGGGAACTGGAAATGGAGTTCAGTCCTGTGGCCAATGAATCAATCAATCATGCCTACATAATGAAACCCTAATAAAAACCCTATATAACAAAACGCACTGGAGCTTTCTGGTTGGTAAACACACTGACACTGCGGGGAGAGAGCCTAGATGCTCTGCATTCAGGACTTTGACTTATGTGTCTCTTCATCTGACTGGTCCTGATTTATATCCTTTACAATAAACCTGTAATTATAAGTGTAGTGCTTTTCAGAGTTCTCTGTCCTTCCAGACAGTATTGAACAATGGGAACAGCCAAACTTGTAGCAAGTTGATCAGAAGTGCTGGTGGTCTGGGGAACCTTGAACTTGCAGCTGGCATCTGAAGTCAGAGCAGTCTTAGTGGTCTCTGGATTAACCAGCTGCTGCTGCTGCTGCTAAGTTGCTTCAGTCGTGTCTGACTCTGTGCGACCCCATAGACGGCAGCCCACCAGGCTCCCCCGTCCCTGGGATTCTCCAGGCAAGAACACTGGAGTGGGTTGCCATTTCCTTCTCCAATGCATGAAAGTGAAAAGTGAAAGTTAAGTCGCTCAGCCGTGTCTGACTCATAGTGACCCCATGGACTGTAGCCTTCCAGGCTCCTCCGTTCATGGGATTTTCCAGGCAAGAGTACTGGAGCGGGGTGCCATTGCCTTCTCTGGGGAAGCCATATATAAGTGGCTAAATGTCTAATTGTTTAGTAAATGCGGGTTTGATCCCTGGTGGAGGAACTAAGGGCTTCCCAGGTGGTGCTAGTTGTAAAGAACCCACCTGCCAATGCAGGAGATGTAAGACAGGCGGATTCTATCCCTAGGAAGATCCCCTGGAGGAGAAAATGGTAACCAACTTGAGTATTCTTGCCTGGAGAATCCCACGGACAGAGAAGCCTGGCGGGCTGCAGTCCATGGGGTCGCAAAGTGTCGTACACTGAAGTGACTTAGCATGCACGCATGGGGAACTAAGATCCCACATGCCTTAGAGCAACTAGCTTGCCTGTTGCAACTACTGAGCCTGTGATCCACAACAAGAGAAGTCTGCATAACCAGCATAGCCACCAAAAAAAAAGGGGAAAGAAGAGATACCAGAGCTTCCTCTCTGTGCCATGTGAGACTACAGAGGGAAGGCAGTCATCTGCAAGCCAGGTAGAGGGCTCTTATCAGAACCACACATGCTGGTGCCTCTCAGGTTTCCCCAGCTTCAGAACTGTGAGAAATAAATGACTGTGGTTTAAACCACCCAGGCTAAAGTATTTTATTACAGCAGTTCAACCGGACCAAGAGAGGCATCATCCTCCAAATTTAATTCTCAACACCAAATCAAATCATGGCATGATCCTTGCCCTATCTCACATTGGATCTACTTCTGTGATGTGCTTCTTAGCCAGGCCTTCAAGGCCCTAAATAAGCTCTCCCAGTTCTGTCTCTCTAGCCATCTTTCCCCCTGTTCCTTTCCATATGCTGAATGTATTAATCAGTCCTAATGCCCCACACTTTGGGAATTCTTCCTTTTCCTTATACTATTCCCTTCAATGAGAATGCATACCCAAGTCTTACCCTCTTCAATAATGCTGTCTAATCTGTTTCACTTACAGTATCTCTACCAAGCCTCAAAATAACTCAAAGATCTTAAGACAAGTCATATTAAACCCATGTTGTAGATAAGACTCAGGAAATAACGAGCTACTGACACTTACTGAGCACTTAGTTTGTGGCAGGCACTATGCTAATGGTTTCTCATGCTTGATCTAGTTAAACCTTCGTGACAACCCTGTGAACTGGGCATTGACCTCCCTATTCATTGTTAGAGAAACTGAGACCTAGAGATGTCAAATAACTTGACCAAGGCCACGTGGCTGGTGGATGAACTATGACTCAAACAAGCCTTCTGGCTCAGCATTCTTGGAAATAACCCCCATGGACTGTAGCCCCATGTTACACTGCCTATAAGGGGGTTATGTTACCTATCCTAAGATCCCCCCATTACTAAGTGACCGAGTGGAACTGGAACTAGAGATTTCCAACCATTTCCACCATACATGTTGTCTCCCTGCTCTAGTGGTGCCACTAGAAACCCTTTCTAAGCCCCAAAAGGAAGCAAACCCTTCATTTTTGAGTTCTAAGCATCATTCAGGTTCTTATAAATGTGTACCCTTTTAATTGTATTTAAATATACATAACATCATTTTAACCATTTAAAAATCTTTATTTCAGCCAAGAGCACTGAGCACATTCACACTGGTGGGCCCATCCCCAGTGTCCATCTCCAGAACTTTTCCATCTTTCAAAACTGAAACTCTGTACCCGTTGAACTCTCACTCCCCATCACTCCTTCCCCCAGCCCCCGGCCACCACTCTCCTGCTTTATGTATCTATAAATTTGCAATAAGTACCTCACATAAATGGAACCATACAATATTTTGTCCTTTTGTGACTGGCTTATTTCATTTAGCATAAAATTTTAAAGGTTCATCCATGCTGTAGCATTTCCTGTAGAGCTTCTTCCTTTTTAAGGCTGGATAATATTCCATTATATGTCTGTATCACATTTGGTTTATTCATTCATCCATCAGTGGAATGCTTGGTTGTTTTCACATTTTGGCTATCATGAATAATGCTGTTACAAACATGAGTGTTCAAGTGTCTGAGTTCTTGCTTTCATTTTTCCCCCTGTGTATACCTATAAGTAGAATTGCTGGATCATGTGGTAATTCTATTTTAAAGTTTTATCAGAACTGCCTTACTATTTTCCATAGAGGCTGTACTTTTAAATGTAGCTTCTAGTAATGTATCTTGTATACTCTACACCTTGAGAAAAAGCTTTTTTGATATTCGATACCTGACAAATACCTAGTTGTTACTAATTGGTATCTAATTGATGCTTAGGAAATATTTTGTTAAATAAAGAATCACAAAATCACTATCTTGAAACAAAGAAATCTGCTTTTATTTGAAACAGACTAAAATTTTCAGATAAGATCTAAACAGTTGCTGAACAGCGTGCCTAGAGAGATTTTTCTTTTAAGCTGATACATAAATCCAGAGTTTCATTTCTTAAAACCAAGTGGTCCCACAGTATATTTCTTTTTCTCTCACTAGCTTCTTGTCAAGATTTTGTTCATCTTGTAGTCCCGTTTCTTTTCTAGGCTTACAATAAAACTGATTTAAAGTAAAAGTTCCTTTAAGAATTATGCTACAATATGCTGATCTGAAAATAAATTTTCTAAAAAAAATTTTTTAACCATAAGGGGGCCATCAGAGATTTCCTGGTGATATTATGCACCAGTTATAAACTTCCTTCTGTCAGAAACAAGTAGATGATACTTTTGATGATCTTCTATTTTGAATTTCTAGGTCAGATTTTAATGCAGAAAAGATTAAAATGCACTCAAACACCTTTTATTTTATTATTATAATTAATAACTGTGTTATGGGAGAAAGTAGTATTCAAGTATATATTTAAGATTTTAGTTTTTAGAAACAGTCTCATGGAATATTTTCCCTTATAATATTCTTCCTATTATGTTGCTACTCATTAGCACAATAATATGGAAAGAGGAAAGGAGATGAAATAAATAAATGATCCTTACAAAGCCATAAGATACATAGTAAAAAAAAGTTAGATATTTGCCTAAAATTAAGTTTTCTACATCTTGGGAATGTTGGTCACCTGTGATTATTCAGGGCTGTAAAATCATGTCATTTAACTGCCCAACACAGCACTACTTCCTCTTAAACTTCACATCTATCCTTATGTGTCCCTATAACCACATTTCCTATGCCAGAGCCCAACTCTCCTAGCCATAGCCTATCAGACCGGCAATGAGCATTCGACTGGAGCTAACCCCAACCATTTCTCTTCTGAGAAACTGATGCCCTTGCAACTGGAAGACACTTATTTGTTTGCTGGCTATATGAATCGAGGACATGTAACCCCCAGACCTCCAAGTCAGTATGTTTAGTCAATAACAAAGCAAGAAGCAGGAATAAGCCACTTATAAACAGAACAGTCTCAGAAAGAAGAAAACAGTACAGCCTGGAAAGGAGGGAGGCTGGGACAAGGTAGACAAGGAGCTGGACAGCTCCAGGGTCCTGAAGGCTGTCCAGTTTCTGGTTCTGCGTTGTCGGAGAGTCTTTGAAGAGCCCTATTCTTTTTTGGCTTCACGGGGTCTTCATAGTTGTGGCTTGTGGGGATCTTTGATCTTCACTGTGGCATGTGAACTCTTAGTTGCAGCATGCAGGGTCTAGTTCCCTGATCAGGGATCAAACCTGGGCCCACACCCCTGCATTGGGAGTGCAGAGTCTTAGCTATTAGACTACCAGGGAAGTCCCAAGAGCCCCATTCTTAACTGAGCCCCCACAACCTGGTTCCCAGAGATGACTCAACTTTGAATTGGGTGTAATTTGAGTCAGGAGTTAGGGAAGTGGGTTAAGCTTAGGATGAAGCTGGTGGAGCATGATCAGGGAGGTCCTGGGGAATTTGGGTAAGAAGAACTGGGGAACAGCAGAAGCAGAGATTTACTGATGAGAAAGATGAAGGCTTGAGGAGAGGGTGACAAATTCAGTTGTTGGAGCCTGTGGAGCCTGCAGAATGACCCAGGGGAGATGTCTGGTGGGCAGTTGTGGATGTAATGCTCAGGCAAGATGTCTGCACTAGAAAAAGAGATTTAGGAATTATTAACATCTCGATGGTGTTAGTAGTCATGACAGTGAATGAGATCACACCGAAAGAGTGTGAGAAGTGAGAAAAATGAGGATCTGTGACAGAGCACCAATAATTTAGGGACAGATGGAGAAAAAAAGGAGCCACTATTGGGTGGGAGAAAGACTAGAAAGCACAGCAGCACAGAAACTAAGGGTGTTTTAAGAAGAGAGAAGTCAACAGTTCAACTGAGTTATGGTCAAAGAGGTGTCTGCTGAATTTAAAGACATGGTGAGCACTGGCACCCTGGTGAAAGGTTTTAGTGGAGATGGGGGGTGTGGCAGATGTTCACTGGAGTCACCAAAGGAATGAATTGGTAGGGAGGACTGCAGACCGGAAGTTGACAGCTTTTTGGAGAAACTCATCTGACAAGCAGAGAAGGAAATGGCACCCCCACTCCAGTACTTTTGCCTGGAAAATCCCAAGGACAGAGGAGCCTGGTAGGCTACAGTCCATGGGTCGCAAAGAGCCAGTTACAACTGAGCGAATTCACTTTCACTTTCACACATTGGAGAAGGAAATGGCAACCCACCCCAATGTTCTTGCCTGGACAATCCCAGGGATGGGGGAGCCTGGTGGGCTGCCGTCTATGAGGTCACACAGAGTCAGACACGACTGAGCGAGTTAGCAGCAGCAGCACCTGACAAGCAGAGGAGAGCTAGAGGGCAGGAACTGGAAGGCCACATGGACTTGAGAACCTGTAGAGGGTATGAAAGAGAATGAAGCGTTTTCAAATAGCTCACAGGTAGGAGCTTGTAGTAGGAGATATAGAGAGGTGGACGCCTGATGAATGAAGTTCTGAGTAGAGAGGTTGAGATCCATGCCCAGGGTGATGCTGCTCTTGGTCGCGATTCCTATGGGAGAGAAGGGAAGAAAGCAGGAGGGACCGGGGGCCGGGCGGGGAGAAGTTGAACTTCAATGTCGAACCAATGACAGCCTGAGCCAAACCCACTGGGACCTTTTGAACTAAAATAGGCCTTCAGAGTTGTCCAGAGCTGGGCCCCGAGGGCTGGGCCTTTATACTGTTGCATCCATCAGTCCTAGAATGTCAGCTGTCCTGCCAGAGAGGGACATGACCTTGGATGAGGTGGCTGTCTGCTGCAGAGGGAATCGCTAAATGGGCCTGACAGCTGACCATTGCCTCTGGATGGCGTTCCCAGCAACCACGGCAACCAGCCTTCCAGTGAAGGGGGAGCCTGGCAGCACTACACAGGGTCCCCTACAACCCTTCACCAAAAAGCATTAGGTTTAAGCTCCTTGGCCCCATGTTCAACCTTCTCCATCATCTGGTCTCTGCCTACTACTCCCAGCTTCTCTCCAACCTTATCTTAGAGCCCAGCTCCTCCCTTTGATCCCTCCATGCCTTTTCACCCCTCGATCTAAAATGATTCTGATCTTATCCGATTCCATCTCCAAAAATCCATCTCAAGTGTCACTTTTCTGGAAATGCTTCCCTGATTCTCCCAGATAAGAGTACTAAATCTCCCTTGTCTCTCCTACCTTCTATATATTTCTATTTTTGCACTTTGTTGTTGTTCAGTCACTGTTGTGTCTGACTTTTTGCGACCCCGTGGACTGCAGCAGCCAGGCCTCCCTGTCCGTCACTATCTCCTGGAGTTTGTTCAAACTCATGTCTATTGAGTCAGTGATGCCATCCAACCATTTCATCCTCTGTCATCCCATTCTCCTCCTGCCTTCAATCTTTCCCAGCATCAGGGTCTTTTCCAGTGAGTCAACTCTTCGTATCAGGTAGCCAAAGTATTGGAGCTTCAGTTTCAGGATCAGTCCTTCTAGTGAATTCAGGGTTGATTTCCTTTAGGATTGACTGGTTTGATCTCCTTGCTGTCCAAGGGACTCTGAAGAGTCTTCTCCAGCACCACACTTTGAAAACATCAGTTCTTTGGCACTCAGCCTTCTGTATGGTCCAACTCTCAAATCCATACATAACTACAGGAAAAGCCATAGCTTTGACTATATGGATCTTTTTACACCTAATTACCCTCTATTGTGAGTTATTTCTCTCCCCGACTAGACTGTGAGTTCTCTGAGTGCAAGAACACTATGTGAATGATCTCAGTGTCTCCATCTTTATGCACTAGGCATAAAGGAAGAACTGAGTTACCAATAGTCAAATGAATATGGGAATGAATTTATGAACAGATGAATGAATTATCGAGTTGGCAGAGTTTGAGCTCAGTGGCCTGACTAATCTGATGGCTGATGCCAGGGAGGGTGAGCAGCCATCTGAACAATAATATCCAATGGGCATGGTGGGCCCTGTTTCAGCCCATCTTGTGTTGATAGCCAAGGGGTCCACTCTGGTGGTTGGAACCAATAGGATTTCTGGGAAGTTGTGATCCACAAAGGTGGCAGGACTATCACTCTGAGGAGGAAGGAGAATGGAAAGGGATAGGGAGCTATTCCATCTCACTGGAAGTAAGACTTGAGCTGTTGGCCATGAGTACAAAGATAGATACAGCCATGTAGGGCCCTAGAGTAGTCCAAGGCTGATAGTGTGGGACCCAGGTCACAGCCTTGGGTTAAAGGTATCATCTGGTACCAGTGAGTTTGGGGAGGGGAGATGAAAGCAGGAGGACAGGTAGGTCTAGGTTTCCCCCAGGCCCACTGCATGCTTGGCTCAAGAAGACAAATCCTAGAGTCATCAGGTCCTGTTAAGTCTGCACCTGGGTACTTCTGAGCCTGCTTGGGGTGGGGTTTCTGCATTGGCAGGTCCTTCCCTCTTCACGTCCCTCCACAAATACTTATTGGCTGCAAGCATTTTTTAATTTAATTGTCATAAGACCCCGCCCCCTTAAAAATTTTTGGCCACACCCTGAGGCATGTAAGACCTTAGTTCTCTGACCAGCGTTCGAACCCGTGCTCCTGCATTGGAAGGCAGAATCTTAACCACTGGACCTCCAGGAAAGTTCCACACAGGACCCTTTAACATTGTTATTTATTTTGTATTTTAAAAACACTGATATGGAACTGACCAGGTGCCAGGCACTGTTCTTAGCCCTTTACAAACATTAATGCATTGATATTCATAACACTCCTGAGAGGTCAATAGGTGCTTATCTTGTCTTATAGTTAAAGAAATGGAGGCACGGGGGTTGAGTTTATGTAGCTAGTAGGTAAAAAGTCTTTTGCATTTTATAGGACACAAGGGTTTACTCATTCATTCATCAAGTGGTTATTGATTGCTTCCCTTGGACAAGACTCTGTACTAGGCTGTAGCGTATAGTACTGGAAAAGGCAGGGGAAGTCCAGCCTTTAACATGATCAGAGTCTTGGGTCCTGAGTTCTATCTCAGTGATTGCAGGTGTTCTCCAGGGATGCTCCCTGCTAATCTGACTAGAAATTCTTTATGTTTAAGCCACCTGAATGGTAGCGATATTGTCCCTGAGTACTTGGCTTATCTCTACTCAGCTGGCTGTCTTGTAGGATGAAAGCAGAACCTCATCCCTGGAAATGAGTGGAATACTTGGTTTCCAGCCCTATCTTCCAGCTTCTGTCCATACTGTCTCCTCCACCTAGAACACCATCTCCAACCATTCATCTTTGTCAACAACTCTGGCAATAGCAGTTTTCAACACATCTTCCCTGACTGCCCTCAGCCCCACTATGATAACAAACTTAGTGAATGCTTACAGAGGACATCATCTCAATTAATTCTCACAACAATCCTATTAGAAAGACCTTACCATCTCCATATTGTAAATAAGAAAACCCAAAGCTCTACAAAACCAAAGAATAGACCCAAGATCACCCAGCTAGTAAGTAACAGAGCTGAGATTTGAACCCATGTCTGTTTGACTCTAAAGACCAAGCTGGGTTTTTTTTTTCTTTCTTTTTTCCATTCTGTTTTATTGCATTAGAAATTTATTTCCTTCACATATACAGAATATAAAACCTATCTTCACAATGAATTATGCCTCTCTGCTCTCATTTTTTCACACAAAAATTAATGGCCACTTCCTGAAAAAAACTGAAATAAATCCAGAGGCCCACACCCTTTACCGGGGCACTACACTGCCGCTACTTAAGCTTTTGTTTCTGCAATCCTTGGATCGTGAACGTATATTCCACAATTATGCAGTTGCTTATGATCTTCAGTTGTTTCATGTGTGAATTTGTTTGCTCAGCTTGGTTTTTATCCCCTGTGATGCACACAGTAAATGCATAATAAATGTTTGTTGAATGAATGGATTTTACATGTATCTTGCTGAAATATACGCAGTTCTGTTTGATTCACTAGAGTGGCATACCCGAACAAGAAATAATTTTTCTTAATGTGTCCCTTATAAATTGAACCCAACCATATTTGATTAATTTCACATCATGCATTTTTATTGCACCAATCACTCTGGTATCAGGTCATATTTATTTTAAAAACAGATTCACAAAGGGTGCAGAGCTGGAGTGACAGTGTAAATATGTTAATAATAAAAATAATACTAAAGATATTTTACTGGAAACTCTCGCATGCTAATGATGAGTAAGTGCATTCTACAGAAATATGTTTTATTTACATGGCAATTAATTTCAAAAAGATTCAGATCCTATACCATGTCCTGTATACTTAGATAATGAAAACTAAAAATTGAATATTCAGGCAATAAAACCAGAGGTACAAAAATCACCTTAAAGACCTTTCGCATTTGAGTTAGAACAAAAGCCCAATCACTGAAAATGGTGCCATTGTCGGCTCAAATGCGTCCAAATTAGGAAGAGCCTCTTGCGTAGCCGTGGCGATTTTGCACCGCGCAGAGCACGCGTGCACCCTGTACAGCTCTCACGATGCAAAACACCGCCTATTAGCCAGTGACCGAAGAGCCCTGGCACCTTCAATCATGCAACGAAAGGCTCTGGGGGTTTCTTGTTGAGGAGAAAAGCAAAGTCTTTCATGTCAACGCGCACTGTGGGATGTGTGAGCATTTCCCTAGTTAGGTATTTGGCCAGATCTTAGGATCCAGCTCCAAAGGAAATGCATTCTCATACTCTATTCAAACCGTAAGAAAATTTTTTAAAATGTGCTTCATTTGGTATTTCAGATATTGTAGGAAAGCGTGCATGCTTATGCACCCTTTGGGGAAAGATGCCCATTTCTGTAATAGGATTTATAAAGTTGACTCTGCCCGCTTTGTATCCGAGAGGGAAAGAAGCAGATGCTGCTGGGCGATCAGGCACCACCGGGATCTTCCGTGTTAAATGGTTGCGATTTTCCCTTATTTATTGAGGACCGATCTGCCGTGATGCAGCAGACACCAGACTTGTGGCTAGAACTATTTGGCGAATTAAACAAATCTTATTTGTAACTTTGGTTTAAAAATTAAATTTTTAATTACCAAAAGAAAAAAAGGGATATGTTGGCTTGAGATAGTGCATTTTTGCCTGTCTCTAACAGTAATGATTTCATAATAAAAGAAATGCTATAAATTACCACAACTTTCATCAAACACACACACACAACACCCCAAAACAAATAGAAAGGGACTAAATTGAGCTTTTAAAAAACCTCGCAGCCTAGCAGCCATATTATATCCTGAGGACCAGAATCAGGGAAAAGAAAGTAACAGAAAATACAGTATAAGAACTTTTTGTTATAAGCCTTTTGGTCTTAAAATTAATCTCTGTGCACAATTACTTTGAGAAAAATAAAATTTTAATTTAGGAATAAAATAATAAAGTAATCTACATTAAATGAGAAAAATTAAAGTAAAATGTAGCATAGGAAAACCTGATAAGGTTTAAATGTTTTGTGGTTTACCATCATCCCCTTCCAGTTAGAAACCATTTTACTCTCTGGGTATTCTTTTAAGGGGGCTTGAAAATGGATAGGGGGAAGATGACTATTTCTACTCAGGAAAGTCTGTATTTCTGCTGCTGCTGCTGCTGCTCCTGCTAAATCGCTTCAATAGTGTCCGACTCTGTGCAACCCCATAGTCGGCAGCCTACCAGGCTCCCCTGTCCCTGGGATTCTCCAGGCAAGAACACTGGAGTGGGTTGCCATTTCCTTCTCCAGTGCATGAAAGTGAAAAGTGAAAGTGAAGTCACTCAGTCATGTCTGACTCTTCACGACTCCCTGGACTACAGCCTACCAGGCTCCTCCGTCCATGGGATTTTCCAGGCAAGAGTACTGGAGTGGGGTGCTATCACCTTCTCTGCTGTATTTCTAAGGGATGTTTAATATACAGTGATTCACACGACTTCTGTTTAAACATCTACCTGATCTTCACAAGGTCTTTATATGGAACAGATAGGCATTTTATAGTTATGAGATGAAGCTTTCAGCACACCTGAGTTTAAATATTCACTTTGCAGGTGATCTTGAACAATTTGCTTCTCTAAGCCTCAGTTCTGCATCTCTGAAATGGGTACAACTATAGCAGCTACTGCTTAGGGTCAGTGTTACCTTCAAAGGACATGGGTGCATGCAAAAAATGATTTAATTATTCCATTAATGTGAGAGGGAAACTTTAAGGCAAGTTTTAAATTCCTATTCTGGTTTTATAGCGTGTTGTATGCACAAACCCAAACCACACTATTTTCTTGTGATAATGAAGTTCTGATACTTTATTCCCTTCTCACTTCTAGAGTGGCCTCTGCGGGCATTGTTTCCGTTTGTCCTCTAAGCAACATGTTTCTTCCATGCTTCCTTCTGGCTCCTGAAAGGTAATCTGCAATGGCCAGCATGAGCAATGTTTTACCCAGAATTGATAACATGGAAAAATTCACATTCAGTGTGTTCATGCTTTTTCAGTTTTTAATGACACTGCCAGTTAAGAGAAGCAACTTGCTTTTCCTGAATGTGAGCAGAGCATTAAACTAAATTGTTCTTTAGGTTGTCACAGCTGAGTTGCCTAACTCTTCTACTCCCATCCCCAGGTTGGGGCAAGTTCCCTGGGGCGGTGGTGGGGCTCTGGCTAAGGCTGGGGTTTTTATGTTGTTGTTTTTTTTTTTCTGGCTTCTCTGGGTCTTAGTTGCAGCATGTGGGATCTAGTTTCCCACCCAGGGATCAAACTCAGGGCCCCTTGCATTGGGAGTGTGCAGTATTAGCCCCTGGACAGCCAGGGAAGTCCCAAGGCTGGTTTTTTTTAGGGCAGAGAGAGTCTAGAAAACAAGGTCCAAAGGATGCTGACATTTGAAGAAGTGGTTTGATGAAAGGCAAGAGGGAAAAAGCAGAAGAGTAAAGGGCAAATAGGAAGAGCCCAGGCTCAGAGGTTTCAATCCAGCTCTTCCCCTCACCAGGGGATTTGGGGCAAATTACTGCTCTCCCCCAAATCTCAGCTTCCTCATCTATAAAATGGGACCCATTAGAATACTTACCTCATAGAGCAGTTTTAAGGATTCAAAGACATCATATTTAAAAAGTATTTCACTAAGGATTAATTATTCTCCAAGCAGCTACATTTCTGCTCAAATATAACCAATCAGTGAGCCACGTGTGAACAACGTACCTATGTCAAATTACAATTCACCCCAGCATTTACTGTTTTATTTTTCTCCATAGCCATACTACTCAATTATTTTAGTTATTATTTATTGTTTTAATATTACTTAATAATATTATCATTCTCCCTCCATTAGAATGTAAGTTTCATGAAGGGAGAGTTTTTGTTTGTTTTGTTCACTGACTCTATCCCTCCCACCTAGACAGAGTGCCTAACCAGGTGCTCAATAAATGTAGTCGTTGAATGAGTAAGTGTCGGCCAACATTATTGTTACCACCCCTGGGGCAGAAACTTTTGATAACCCCTTCAGCCAGGAAAGCAGAAGGCAAGGATAAAAAACTCTAGGTAGATAATCATTTAAAGCTTTTGTTGGGTTCTAGGTGAAGCTTTTATATTTGGTCCTTTACATCAATAAAACATCCTTTACGGAAAATGTTAAGGGGCAAGCCAAGACCAAGTGAGATCCAAGCTAGAGAAGGGAACTTTCTGTGAACTAACAAGGGCAGAGGATTTTCATTTTCAAAGTTTGTTTCTGTTCTTAACCTATTTTGTGGTTACATAAGTATTATAATACTAGGCTATGCTGTCTTTGAAATACTTTCAAAAAAAATACAGATAAACCCCCAAGTCCTCCTTGAGCATAATTCTGTACCCCCTAATCCCTCCCTAGGAATAATCACCACAGCTGTTTGTGGGTATCTCCATGCCTCTTCCAAAAAGCATTTATAGAGTGCATATGTACACAGATGTGCATTTTTTAAAATATAAACTATAAATGCTATTATTATACTCTTATTTGTTACTTTTCAATTAACATCCTGTAATATGTTTTATATCTCTTTGTTTAACTTTCTACAGATCAATATCAACTTTTAATGGCAGGGGGAGCTTTAAAAAATTTTTAAAAATAGCCTTAATAGAATTTATTTTTTAGAACAGTTTCAGATTTACATAAAAATTGAGAACATAGTCCAGAGAGTTCTCATATGCCCTGCACCCAGTGTTCCCTATAATGAACATCTTATTAATATATTATTTAGTACATTTGTTATAATTAATGAGACAACTGAACTTGAATTGAGTTTATTAGTAAATGGATTCGTTTATTAGTGAAAGTCCATAGTTTATTCAGATTTCTTTTACTTAACACTTTTTTTTCTGTCCTAGGATTTCCCCCAGGATGCCACATTACAATTGATAGTTGTAGTTTCCTTAAGCTCCTCTTGACTGGGGCAGCTTCTCAGACCTTCTCTGCTTCTTGATGACCTTAACAGTCAAGTCTTTTGTAGGATGTCCCACAAGTGGGATTTATCAGGCATTTTCCTCATGAAAACTGGAGTTGTGGATCTGGAGAAGGAAGACCACAGAGGTAAATTGTCATTTTCATCACATCCTAGCAAGAGTACATACTAGCAATGTGACTTGTTACTGTTTTTTATTTTCTTTCTTTTTTGACCGAGTTGCATGGCATGTGGGATCTTAGCTATGCTACCAGGGATTGAACCCATGCCTCCTGCAGTGGAAGTGCAGATACTTAACCCCTGGACCATCAGGAAAGTCCCACTTATTACTGTTGACATTATCCTTGATCACCTGGCTGAGGTAGTGGATATTTATTTTATACTCTGAGTGATAATCCAATACTACTTTATGTTACCGCTGAAAATCTTCAGGTTTGGCCACTGGTTCCCGTGTCCTTTTTTTTCTTTTTAATGAATACTTTTTAAATTTTTATTTAAAAAATAACTAGTACTATACCTAGTATACCTAAAGCTACTAGTAGTATACCTAGTAGGTCAGAAGGTAAAGAATCCACCTGCAATGTGGGAGACCTGGGTTCAATCTCTGAGTTGGGAAGATCCCCTGGAGGAGGGCATGGCATCCCACTCCAGTATTCTTGTCTGGAAAATCCCATGGTCAGAGGAACCTGGCAAGCTACAGTCCATGGGGTCAGAAAGAGTCAGATAAGGACTGAGCGACTAAGTGCTATTGAAGTATAGTTGATTTGCAATATCATGTTAGTTTTAGGTATACAACAAAGTGATTCAGTTATATATATATATATATATATATATATATATATATTTCTCAAGAAAATCTATTCCATTATAGTTTATTACAAGATATTGAATATAGTTTCCTATGCAATATACTGTAAATCCATGTTGTTCCTGTGTCCCTTTGATGTACCTCCATCCATGTAGGTTTTTTTTCCCCCAACTATTTTCTTACTTTCTGGCACTATAAGATATTTCAGGTTCATCTTGTATGTTTCCTTCCCCAGTTCTAGAGTCAGCCATTTCTCCAAGGAGCCCTAGTTTCCTTTTTGCGGGGAATGACATAAGAAAACCAAGTTCTCGGCACTAGGTATACTCTTCAGTTCAGTTCAGTTCAGTTCAGTCGCTCAGTCGTCTGACTCTTTGCGACCCCATGAATTGCAGCACGCCAGGCCTCCCTGTCCATCATCAACTCCCGGAGTTCACCCAAACTCATGTCCATCGAGTTGGTGATGCCACCCAGCCATCTCATCCTCTGTCGTCCCCTTCTCTTCCTGCCCCCAATCCCTCCCAGCATCAGGGTCTTTTCCAATGAGTCAACTCTTCACATGAGGTGGCCAAAGTATTAAAAGTTTCAGCTTTAGCATCAGTCCTTCCAATGAACACCCAGAACTGATCTCCTTTAGAATGGACTGATTGGATCTCCTTGCAGTCCAAGGGACTCTCAAGAATCTTCTCCAACACCACAGTTCAAAAGCATCAATTCTTATATGCTCAGCTTTCTTCACAGTCCAACTTTCACATCCATACACGACCACTGGAAAAACCATTGCCTTGACTAGATGGACCTTTGTTGGCAAAGTAATGTCTCTGCTTTTCAATATGCTATCTAGGTTGGTCATAACTTTCCTTCCAAGGAGTAAGCGTCTTTTAATTTCATGGCTGCAATCACCATCTGTGGTGATTTTGGAGCCCCAAAAAATAAAGTCTGACACTCCACTGTTTCCCCATCTATACTCTTAGGGCAAGCATATTTATTTCTCCAGGTAAAATAAAGATGTCTACAGACATTTTTATTAAAATGAAAATTATTTAATTCAAAATCTCTGTCACTGAGTCTGAAAGACAAATGCATATTTCAAAATTTATTTTTTAGTGTATTGGGAAAACAACATTAAAATCTAAATATCTTTGAGAGGCAAATTTTTCATCTTTTACAGCTTACATATATAAAACATTTTAGATTTCACAGAATAGCATCATGAGATCCTGCCAAGTAAATGCCATCACTTTCATTCTGTGAATGAGGAAACTGAGGCTGAGAGAAGCAATGTGACTCTTTACCAGGATCACAGAGCTGAGCAGAAGCTAGGATTAGTTTATTCCCCACCTTTTTTTATTTGCTGCACCCCACGGGACCAAGGACTGAACCCAGGTCCTTGGTAATGAAAGCAGAGTCGTAACCACTGAACCACCAGGGAATTGCCCTGGTGGCTCAGACGGTAAAGAATCTGCCTGCAATGCAGGAGACCTGGGTTTGATCCCTGGGTCGGGAAGATCCCTGGGCGAAGGGCATGGCAACCCAGTCCAGTATTCTTGCCTGGAGAATTCCATGGACAGAGGAGCCTGGCAGGCTACAGTCCACTGGGTCGCAAAGAGTCGGACATGACTGAACAACTAATGCTTTCACATTCGCATTTCATTTAAAGCAACATTTTTTGTGCTGAGATTTTAGCAAAGAACTGGGCAATAGAAAGATGCATAATTTACAGCCCCACCCCTTTATTTCCTAGAACCTCTTTCTCCAGTATAATCTCCAGATTTTGCTGGAAATTGTAGTCTCTTCAGTGTGTGAATAGAACATGTTCTCCCAGGTGAAGCAGGTTCTGAGACTTCCCCCTGGACCATTCCCCCTCATCATCAATACCCCTGCAGTGTATAGTAGAAATTAGTTCTTAGGCTGTTTCCTAAAGCCAGGTTAGGGGCTCAGGTTTAAGTGCCATCCGACCAGGCAGGTCTTGCAAATGAGCAGAGGAATCTACAGTAAGAGGGTCTTGATGGATGGTGGCTGACGCCTGGCCTGCATCACCAGGAGGAGGGCAGCCACTACTCACCTGATTGTTGACAAGTAGGCTGTGGACCCAGTGTTGCCACATCATTCTGATTTTTCAAAGCAGAAAAGCCCTTAGCAGTCTGTGGAGGCTGATTTCAGTTTTCAGGCTACCTAATTTTGGTTTCGTTTTGTTTTTACTTCTGAGCTAGCATTTGCTCAGGCTTTCCTGGTGGCTCAGTGGTAAAGAACTTGACTGCCAATGTAGAAGAAACAGGTTCGATCCCTGGGTCAGGAAGATTCCCTGGGTCAGGAAGATCCCTTGGAAATGGCTACCCACTCCAATATCCTTGCCTGGGAAATCCCATGGAAAGAGGAGCCTGGTGGGCTACAGTCCACGGGGTCACAAAGATTCGGACACAACTGAAGTGACTTAGTACCCACACATTTTGTTCTTACTTTGCCAGTAGTCAGGGATGCTATGATGACTGAACTATATCAGGTTACTTCTAGCTTAGTAAATCATCAGGAGGTGAGTCAGGTGGGAAGATGATAGAGTCACAGGAAGGATTTATTTATTGGCTCTGCACTATGTGAGATCCTAGTTGCCTGGCCAGGGATGGAACCCACACCCCTGCATTGGAAGCATGAAGTTTTAACCACTGGACTACCAGAGAAGTCCCCACAGGAAGAATTTTAAAGAACACTATCTGGAGACTCACACATCTTAGAGTAATGGCATCCAGATAGCTTCTTTTTGCTTTCCTATCTTGTGTAAATTCCAGCAGAGGTCACATGTATGCGTGGGTGCTTAATAAATGCTCTTTGAAAGTGATAATAATGAATTGAGATATGGAAAATCTGAAAACACTCTCTAGGAATGTGGCTTAGGGTGTGAAACGCTTTAGAAAGATTCCCTGTGAGAAAAGGCTAAAGGAATTGGGGTTACTAATACCATATCACAGAGAAAAGAAGGTTAAGGAGAATTTAATAGCCAACTTCAAATGTCTAAAGGGATGTTGCTCATGTGTTTTAAACATCAGTTCTTGTCTACTAAGGACAGGACATGAGGGAATTATCTTAAATGGGAGCAGGAGGGACTTAGATTAGATATCAGTGGGGGGACAAGCCAGCTGAAAGAATTGTGAGATGCCAGACAGCGACATGATTTAGAGAAAGGACATGGTTATTTTAGGAACAGGGGTTGCTGATTACTATTAGGGCAAGTGTAGATCCTGGGGCCTCCAAGTAAGCCAGTTACTCGTTATAAGATCTTGAGACAGTGACTTCACCTCTTTGAGGTTCAGTTTCCTCATTTGTTAAAAGGGGATAAGAACAATATCTATTTATTGGAGTGTTGTGAGGATTACATTAGATTAGGTCTAATGGCTTTATTGGGCTTCCCTGGTGGCTCAGCAGTAATCTGCCTTCAATACAGGAGACTCGGGTTCAATCCCCGGGGTTGGAAAGATCCCCTGAAGAAGGAAATAGCAACCCCCTCCAGTATTCTTGCCTGGGAAAATCCCATGAACAGGGGAGCCTGGTGGGCTACAGTCCATGGGGTTGCAAAAGAGCTGGACATGACTTAGCGACTAAACAACATCAGCAATGACTTGATAAGCCATTAGGTATATCAGCGTCAGGCACAGAACAAGCCTCAACCAATGAGGGATGCCATTCATTGCAGTTCATCTACTAAGGTCCTATATATGGAAAAAAATAAAACAAATAAACAACTCCCCCCACTACAAACAACACTCTGCCCGTAAACATAATCTCTCTTTCCAGAGGCATCAAACAAGCAAATACTGCTGGGTGTTGTGGGGCTTACAATCTCATTGAAAACACCCAATGTGAACATTCAGAAAGTGAAATAAATATAAGATTAAGATAACAGAGTCAGCAGAGTGAAGTAGTTAAGAGCTAGGCGTATGGAAAATGCATGAGTCCTTAGAACAGTGCCTGGCACCTTAGGAATTGTTTCCCTTAATAGATCAAAACTCAGCACAAGCTAAAGGTCAATTTTTAAATGAAAGGTTGAAAAAAAAACCTATGGAGTTCTCAAGCGGGAGAAACTGCTCCAAAATAGTATGGGTCAAACAAACAAATGGATAAGATTGAATGCACTAATCTGTAAATGTTTTTGATCAGAAGGATCTTGGTTGTTTTAATCAAATGATCAATTATCTACTATTTGGATGTCCTAAACTTTTATTCTTAAAACATTTGCAGGCACTGCTGTGAATACCCTACTTGTCAGCTTTCAAAGAAAAAAAGTTATTTGTTTCTGATATTTTGAATACACTCAAGAAACAGATTTCTACATTGATTGTATTCTATGAACTTTACTTCATAGCAATTATAACTCCTGCAGCACATTTAACTTACTAATGTTTATTGAAATATTTTCAGCTGCAAAAACATTTTATGTTCACTATTATTTATTAATGCCCTGTTTTAAAATATTACACATAAAATTTATCCCAGTGCACATTAGTAAATAAATTATGCTTGTAATTTCTAATGCATTTTTAATTATAAATTTATCCATGTCTACCTTTATTTATGATAGTGGTGTCTCAGTGTTGAACATACTGTATATTAATGGAGACACTGTTAATTATGCATTCTTAGAAGTTGCATTCGACAAAACATACGAGTCTGTTTTTTTACATCCTAAGTCCTGTTAACATCATTAATTTAGAAGTTGGAACTCACAGCACTAGCTAACCTTTAAAGCAAGAAAATATACTAGTAGAAACTGGCTATAGAGCCTGGATTTGGGGAGGGACTACATTTATCTATAAATGTACCCAGGGAGATACTAAATAGTACCAGCCAGATGTTTCATTTTCACTCCAAGTATCTAAAAAAGGACACCAGAAATAATATTCAGCACAAAAAGACAATAGAACAAAGCTCAGGGACTCTCTGCAAGCACCCAGAACAGATCTATGCTTAAATAGTATCTGCCGAGTGTAATGTTTAAGATTTTCTGGTTGGTTAATTTTGTGCTTCTCTTCCACCCACCCAATTCACCTTATTATGAGCAATATATTTGCTTTAAAAAAATTCTTCACACTGAAATGTTATTTTAATTTGAAAAAACACTATATTGTTCTGAAATCGTCAATTTCTTGGAGGCTTCTTTCAAATAGTTTGAATGGATTTTTGACACCTAATTTACTGTTGTCCTGAAAGTACTTTGTAACATAACAGTAAAAATGCCTGTTTTCCCTATGGGAGGAAAAAATATATTTCAAAAGGAGAGGAAACTAAAATTGGGAAAATAGAAGGGAAGCATAGTCACACATACACAATATGAAGAACACACATTTGCAAAGAAACTAGAAGGTGCCTGCCTTTGCCCACGGCACTGGCAGGGCTTGAAAGAGGGTTCCTTTCAGCTTATCATGTTCAATCTCAGCTTGTTGTCATAGATTTGGCAAAGTCGTATTTTCCACACACAAATTCTGCTTAACAACAAAAGATTTCCAGTTGCTTCCTGTGTGTGTTTTGAGTACCTTTTCATTTAACATGCATTTTACTAAGTGTTTATGGTGTTTTAAGCTTTAAACATATTAGAGAGAGAGAGCAACATGTTCCTTTGCTTATGGCCTGTCAGGGAGACAGTTGTGTATGGAAAGAATAACAGAAAATGTGATAAATCTTGAACACAGAAAATGAAGCTTTTCATGTGACCTGTGAGCAAGAAGTATTCTTAGAAAATTTCTAGAGTAGGAGAAGCAGTATGTGAATTTGATTTTCATTCTTGGTTTTCAAGAATGAATAGAGAGATTTCCCTAGTGGTGAGTGGTTAAGAATCCACCTGTCAATGCAGGGGACACAGGTTCGATCCCTAGTCCAGGAAGATTCCACAGGTCTCAGGGCAACTAAGCCCATACATCACAACTACTGAAGCCTGAGCACACTAGAGGCCATGTTTCACAAGAGAAGCCCCTGCAATGAAAAGCCCACACACTGCGATTAGAGAGTAGTCCTTACTCGCCATGACTAGAGAAAGCCTGCACGCAGCAACAAAGACCCAGCATAGGCAAATAAATAAATAAATGTTTTTAAAAGATACCATTTAAAAAAAAGAATGAATAGAATATACTTGGGAATTTTCTTGCTGTCCAGTAGCAAGGATTCAATGTTTTCACTGTCAGGGCCTGGGTTTGATCCCTGGTTGGGAAACTAAGATCCTGTAAGTCTACTGGTATGGCCAAACACACACACACACACACACACACACACACACACACACACACACGCTTAATGGTTAGAATTGTTAAAATAGCACACATACATTTAATAAAAACATTTTCACAAAAGCACATTGGGATTTATCCTTTAAGAATCCCACCACTCTGTCATATAGAAACCCAAAACAGCCCATGAACAGTATGAAAAGGCAAAAAGATAGGACACTGAAAGATGAACTCCCCAGGTCAGTAGGTGCCCAATATGCTACTGGAGATCAGTGGAGAAGTAACTCCAGAAAGAATGAATGGACGGAGCCAAAGCAAAAACAATACCCAGTTGTGGATGTGACTGGTGATAAAAGCAAGGTCCAATGCTGTAAAGAGCAATACTGCATAGGAACCTGGAATGTCAGGTCCATGAATCAAGGCAAATTGGAAGTGGTCAAACAGGAGATGGCAAGAGTGAACATTGACATTCTAGGAATCAGCGAACTAAAATGGACTGGAATGGGTGAATTTAACTCAGATGACCATTACATCTACTACTGTGGGCAGGAATCCCTTAGAAGAAATGGAGTAGCCATCAGAGTCAAAAAGAGTTCAAAATGCAGTACTTGGATGCAATCTCAAAAACAAGAGAATGATCTCTGTTTGTTTCTAAGGCAAACCATTCAATATCACAGTAATCCAAGTTTATGCCTGGACCAGTAATGCTGAAGAAGCTGAAGTTGAATGGTTCTATGAAGACCTACAAGACCTTTTAGAACTAACACCCCAAAAAGATGTCCTTTTCATTATAGGGGACTGGAATGCAAAAGTAGGAAGTCAAGAAACACCTGGAGTAACAGGCGAATTTGGCCTTGGAGTACAGATTGAAGCAGGGCAAAAGCTAAGAGAGTTTTGTCAAGAGAACACACTGGTCATAGCAAACACCCTCTTCCAACAACACAAGAGAAGACTCTACACATGGACATCACCAGGTGGTCAACACCGAAATCAGATTGATTACATTCTTTGCAGCCAAAGAGGGAGAAGCTCTATACACTCAGCAAAAACAACACTGGGAGCTGACTGTGGCTCAAATCATAAGCTCCTTATTGCCAAATTCAGACTTAAATTGAAGAAAGTAGGGAAAACCACGAGACCATTCAGGTATGACATAAATCAAATCCCTTATGATTATACAGTAGAAGTGAGAAATAGATTTAAGGGACTAGATCTGATAGACAGAGTGCCTGATGAACTATGTATGGATGGAGGTTTGTGGCATTGTACAGGAGACAGAGATTAAGACCATGCTCAAGAAAAAGAAATTCAAAACAGCAAAATGGCTGTCTGAGGAGGCCTTACAAATAGCTGTGAAAAAAGAGAAGCGAAAAGCAAAGGAGAAAAGGAAAGATATACCCATCTGAATGCAGAGTTCCAAAGAATAGCGAGGAGAGATAAGAAAGCCTTCCTCAGTGATCAGTGCAAAGAAATAGAGGAAAACAATAGAATGGGAAAGACTAGAGATCTCTTCAAGAAAATTAGAGATACCAAGGGAACATTTCATGCAAAGATGGGCTCAATAAAGGACAGAAATGGTATGGACCTAACAGAAGCAGAAGATCTTAATAAGAGGTGGCAAGTACAAAAAAGATCTTCACAACCCAGATGATCACAATGGTGTGATCATTCACCTAGAGCCAGACATCCTGGAATGTGAAGTCAAGCATGCCTTAGGAAGCATCACTAAGAACAAAGCTAGTGGAGGTGATGGAATTCCAGTTGAACTACTTCAAATCCTGAAAGATGATGCTGTGAAAGTGCTGCACTCAATATGCCAGCAAATTTGGAAAATTCAGCAGTGGCCACAGGACTGGAAAAGGTCAGTTTTCATTCCAATCCCAAAGAAAGGCAATGCCAAAGAATGTTCAAACTACTGCACAATTGCACTCATCTCACATGCTAGTAAAGTAATGCTCAAAATTCTCCAAGCCAGGCTTCAGCAATACGTGAACCGTGAAATTCCAGATGTTCAAGCTGGTTTTAGAAAAGGCAGAGGAACCAGAGATCAAATTGCCAACATCCGATGGATCGTGAAAAAAGCAAGAGAGTTTCAGAAAAACATCTACTTCTGCCTTATTGACTATGCCAAAGCCTTTGACTGTGTGGATCACAACAAACTGGAAAGTTCTGAAAGAGATGGGAATACCAGACTACTTGACCTGCCTCTTGAGAAATCTGAATGCAGGTCAGGAAGCAACAGTTAGAACTGGACATGGAACAACAGACTGGTTCCAAATAGGAAAAGGAGTATGTCAAGGCTGTATATTGTCACCCTGCTTATTTAACTTATATGCAGAGTACATCATGAGAAACACTGGGCTGGAGGAAGCACAAGCTGGAATCAAGATTGCCGGGACAAATATCAATAACCTCAGATATGCAGGTGACACCACACTTACAGCAGAAAGTGAAGAGGAACTAAAAAACCTCTTGATGAAAGTGAAAGAGGAGAGTGAAAAAGTTGGCTTAAAGCTCAACATTCAGAAAACGAAGATCATAGTATCTGGCCCCATCACTTCATGGCAAATAGATGGGGAAACAGTGGCAACAGTGGCTGACTTTATTTTTCTGGTGCTCCAAATCACTGCAGATGGTGACTGAAGCAATGAAAGCATATTAAAAAGCACAGACATACTTTGCCAACAAAGGTCCGTCTAGTCAAGGCGATGGTTTTTCCAGTAGTCATGTATGGATATGAGAGTTGGATTTTAAAGAAACCTGAGTGCTGAAGAATTGATGCTTTTGAACTGTGGTGTTGGAGAAGATTCTTGAGAGTCCCTTGGACTGCACGGAGATCCAACCAGCCCATCCTAAAGGAGATCAGTCCAGAATATTCATTGGAAGGAATGATGCTGAAGTTGATACTCGAATACTTTGGCTACCTGATGCGAAGAGCTGACTCATTTGAAAAGACCCTGATGCTGGGAAAGATTGAGGGCAGGAGGAGAAGGGGACGACAGAGGATGAGATGGCTGGATGGCATCACCAACTCAATGGACATGAGTTTGGGTTGACTCCGGGAGTTGGTAATGGACAGGGAGGCCTGGCGTGCTGCAGTCCATGGGATTGCAAAGAGTCGGACAGAACTGAGCAACTAAACTGAACTGAACTGAAAATAGCCACTAGAGCAGCCACAAGGAGAAAACTAAGGTCCCTGACCAGCACTTCTTGCCATCTGTGATCTTCCAACAATTCTAACTGCCATCTGACTGAAAATACATGAGGGAGCCAGGGAGACTGGCAGAAGAACCACCCACCAAGCCACAGTATCTTGAGAAATAATAAATGGTTGTTCAAAATTCTATAAAACAATCATCCTTCATTTAAAAAAATCAGATTTATAAAAATGGTTGTTGTTTTAAGCCACTTACAAAAAAGGTTGGGAGAGAAAGAGAGAGTAGGAGTTCACTGAGTGGAGAGAGACAAAGCGATTGAGGTTGAGCAGGAATTGCTCCAGCAATTGTGTTTGAGGAAAGCAAATGTATAAAAGTTCCTGATTCTTGCTGCCCATCTCAGTGCCTCGGGCAATAGGAACAGGTGTTTACAGAACACTCCCTGTGTACCAGGCACTGTTCTAAGCATGCTCTTTGCATTAGCTCAATGGATGCTCACAATAAACCTAGATGAGCAAATAGATACACAGAAAGCAAATCACTTATTGAAGGTCACACAGCTAGTAAGTGACTTCAAACCTCTGTTCACTGCCCCTATTCTAGTCCTGAGGACCAGAAGAAAAGGAACCTTCGTCCCTTCCCAAGGCCTCCTTTCCAAGCTGGAGCTGAAGTTTGGAAAACCTGATTGTTACAGGTATGCTGAGATATTGGTCCCTGTGCCCTCAGGTCTACTGAAGTCCCAACCAACCCCTGGCCCAGCACCATCAGTATGTTTTAAGAATAAAATTTGTGTGTCAGTTGTCACGGTCCTACTCCTATGCACTTTTTTTTTTTGTACATTTTATTTTTTAATTTTTTTAATTAAATTTATTTATTTTAATTAGAGGCTAATTACAATATTGTATTGGTTTTAGATCAAGAGATAGGTCAATGTAAGCGCTGCATTTTAAAGCCACTTCCACTCACTGATACAATTCCCACTCCTTGAAGGCGAATCCATGTAGTTGGCCCTCCTCCTCATCTAACTACCTTCCTCAGTTGTAGAATGGCTTGGGAAACACCCTGGTTTCCTTTTCACCCTATGTCCATCCCTCATCCTGAGGTCTTTTGAAGTCTCATGGCATCTTGGTTCCTTGACTGTCTGATCTTCAGCAACTTTTTCCTCCATTGCACTTGAGCCAGGAACCCATTCTCAGATAGCTCTTCATCTGAAGTTATTCAGGACATCCATCTCTTAGGATAGCCTCCATCTTTCTGCCTGGAACCATCAGTGATTGCTATTACTCCTGTTCTGAGACCTTCAGGCCAGTGACACGAGCCTTTCCAGAATTCTCTTATGTACCTCTTGAGCATCCATTCTGTGACTTTTTAAAAAAATTTAAACTTTTAACTTTCTATTGGGTTATAGCCAATTAACAATATTGTGATAGTTTCAGGTAAACAGTAAAGGGATTCAGCCATACATACACATGTATCCATTCTCCCCCAAAATTCCCTCCCATCCAGGCTTCCACATGACATTGAGCAGAGTTCCATGTGCTATACAGTAGGGCCTTGTTAGCAGTGTGTACTTGTCCATCCCAAACTATCTATTCCTTCCTGCCCCATCCTTCCCTCCAGTCTATAGATTCCTTCCTAAGTCTATGAGTCTGTTTTGTAAGTTCATTTGCATCATTTTTTTTTTAGATTCCACATATAAGGGATGTCATCTGATATTTCTCCTTCTCTGTCCGACTTACGTCACTCAGTATGACAATCTCTAGGTCCATCCATGTTACTGCAAATGGCATTTCATTCTTTTTAATGACTGAGTAATATTCCATTGTATATTTGTACCACATCTTCTTTATCCATTCCTCTGTTGATGGACATTTAAGTTGCTTCCATGTCTTGGCTACTGTAAATAGTGCTGCAATGAATGCAGGGGTGTATGTATCCTTTCAGATCATGTTTTTCTCCAGATATATGCTCAGGAGTGGGATTGCAGGATCATATGGCAGGTCTATTTTTAGTTTTTTCAGAAACCTCCATACTGTCCTCTATAGTTCTGTGCCTTTCGTTTTAAGCATTCTTAAAAGCTAAGATCTTAAACTCCTTGAACCCATCACACCTGTCTGGCCAAAGGTCTTCCTGGAATTAACCCAACTGCTCACTTTTTGGGAGAAGGCACTGGCAACCCACTCCAGTACTCTCGCCTGGAAAATCCCATGGACTGAGGAGCCTAGTAGGCTGCAGTCCATGGGTTCACTAAGAGTCGCACACGACTTCACTTTCACTTTTCACTTTCATGCATTGGACAAGGAAATGGCAACCCACTCCAGTATTCTTACCTGAAGAATCCCAGGGACTGGGGAGCCTGGTGGGCTGCCGTCTATGGGGTCACAAAGAGTCGGACACGACTGAAGTGACATAGCAGCAGCAACAGGTGGGAGTAGTAAAGAATCTGCCTGCCAGTGCAGGAGAAGCATGTTGGATCTCTGGATTGGGAAGATCCCCTGGAGGAGGAATTAGCAACCCAATACAGTACCCTTGCCTGGAAAATCCCATGGACAGAGACTGAGCTACTTCCCTTTCACTTTTCACTTTCATGCATTGGAGAAGGAAATGGCAACCCACTCCAGTGTTCTTGCCTGGAGAATCCCAGGGATGGGGGAGTCTGGTGGGCTGCCTTCTATGGGGTCACACAGAGTTGGACACGACTGAAGTGACTTAGCAGCAGCAGCAGCACAGTACCCTTGCCTGGAAAATCCTATGGACAGAGGAGCCTATCGGGCTGCAGTCCTTGGAATCACAGTCTGACATTACTGAGCATGCATGCATGCCTGCTAAGGTCCCCGATGAGGTGAAATTCAGACTTGTTTTTTTCTTTCTTTTGCTAAGGTGCATTTTAAGGGAGACTTTCCAGACCATCTCTCAGATAGGAGACGTATCATATCATTGCACTGCTTTCCCCTTAGTAGTAGCGCCCCACTGATTCCCTGAAGACAGAAAGACGGGGAATAGTGAGTTCCTGTTTGGGGCGGGTCCACACATCTCATGGAACTCCCTGAATTCCTGGGATGATAATTACCTTCATTTTACAGAAAATAAGAATAATGACTAACATTTACTAAGTTTATTAAGTGTCGGGTACTGTGCTGAGTGTTTTTAGAGCATCATCCCACTCGATTCTCACAGCAGTACTCTAAATTTGTAACTACTCGATGGATGGGTCAGAGAAGGGAGTGTTTTGTCCTAGGATACACAGCAGGTTAGAGCGGGCATTTGAACCAGCTCTTCCTGATTCAAGAGACTAAGCTCCTCATCGCTCATTTCTGGAAGAACTGAGGGCTTTTCTCCGTGGACGTGGGGAAAGAGGAGGAGATTCGACGGAGAAGGCTGACATGGATCTCTAAACAACGCAACCCTATAAGTCTCCACGTTTTGCCAGTTTGCCAGCTAATCTCTGACCCAGGCCTTGCCTGGGGGCGGGGAAGTGGTGCGCGTGCGCACAGCGTCCCGTCCGGCCCCGCCTCCCGGGAGGGCTTCCCAGCCCGCTCTCGGCTCTGGGGCTTGCGCACTACGTCCCCAGCCAACGGCTGCTTCCCGGTCGGGGACTTCCGGTGCGCGGGGTGCGGTTCCGGGTCGTGGCGCGGCTCGGGGCAACAGGGCTGCTGCTCGGCCGGCCAGCGGCAGTGAGCGGCGGGGGTATGAGGGCGAGCCCGGAAAGCGGCTGCTGAGCCGGCCGGGAGAAGCGCCAGTCCTTGAGGATTCCGAGAGTGCGGAGCTGGGGCAGGGACCGGGGGGCGCGGGGGAGCCGGGCCCTCCCCCCAGGAACGTGTCCCAGGGCCATCCCGGCCCGTAGTGTGGCAGCAGCTTCAGGTAAAGGTTGCCCCAGCCGCTAGCTCCATCGCTCACACCCCCGCCAGCCCACCGAAGGAGCCTGGCTTCCCTCCTCACTCCTCCGCGCTCGCCGCCACCCGGCGGACAGCCTGTCTGGCCCTTGCCCCAGTATCCAGTGAGCATCCGTTTCCTGGCCCTTTCCAGAACTGAAGGCTGTTATGAATCTGACAGCTTGGGCGTGTGATTTGGGGGAGGAGAAGCTAGTGAACTCGGTAGTATTGGGGTTTGGGGAGGGTACTGTTGACTGACAGTTTCTGGTTCTACTTGGTGTCTTAATCTTCATAACATGAAAATCAGGTTTTTAAAAGCATTGCTTGTGCATTCCCTGTCTAACGCCCCTTATCTCCATTGCCCCGAAGGAGTAAAACAGCCTTGCAGAACTGTTTTTTTTATAGGCAGAGTGCTGCTGGAACTTTGATTCAGCCTTTTGTTTATGGGAGTGGCATAGAGTCTTCTAGATCTGTTGAAGGCTGGAAAAGAAAATATCACTGTAGTTTAAACAGAAGCATTACTTTAACCGGAGACCCAAAAGTTGACTCAGAGATTGGCACAATTTTCATTCTGAATGAAATGATTTTTGAAGCCTATCACAATCCTTGGCACTGTGCAAAAGCATCATGTTGTTGTAAACCAAAAGCAGCAAAGTCCAAAAGTTCCCCAGGTGTGAACAGTCAAATGGAGACAGGTGTTTACACACATCAGTTAAAGTAAAGTCAACATTCTTACTCTGTTTTGACAAGCAGAAGGGGTGGATTCCTAAGTTAAAGCAGCAGGGAAAGAAGGTACCATGTTCTATTCTTCATATTCTGTGAATTCACACAAGATGCTCAGTAAATGCTGGAAGGGTTGTTGGTGAAGGGTCGATACTTGTTTTCATCTTGTTCAATTTACACACTTGTAGGCTTGTTGGGGCCTGTGAGACTTGCTGGTGGCTCCTTTCCCATTCAGATTTATGCTCATACTTACTTTGATCTACCGTGATGCTGGAGGGTACTCAGATTCCTGGTCTGGTTTCTGATCTGGCTCCTGGCTAACTTTCCAGCTAAGCTTCAAAAGGCCTCTTACCCTGATTCTTTACTCTAGATAAGTAGGACCGGGAATGGACTTTGTCCTTTCCTTTGTTGTTAGCACTTTCTTTCTGCCTAGATTTCTCCTTTTCTATTTCCATCTATTGGTGTTACCCAGGGCCCACCTGAAATTGGCCTTGCCTTAACCAGTTTAGGACAACCTCAGCTAGAAACAGTTTCTTTTCCAGAATCCTTTAAATGCTCATTATTCTATGGGCTTGGCCACAAAGTTTGTTTGGGTTTTCGTACCATCTTCCAGAAAAACCTGGACGAACTTTTGGGCCAACCCAGTTGATTTCCTTAGCAAACATTATTGAGTATGGATATATTCGAGGTCATCTGATGTGAACAGCTGACTCATTGCATAAGTCCCTAATGCTGGGAAAGATTGAGGGCAGAAGGAGAAGAGGATGTCAGAGGAGGATGAGATGGCTTGGATGGCATCACTGATGCAGTGGACATGAACTTGGGCAAACTATGGGTGATCGTGAGGGACTGAGAGGCCTGGCGTGCTGCAGTTCATAGGGTCGCAAAGAGTCAGACACAACTGGGCGACTGAAAAACAACAACATATGCCAGGTACCATGCTAGACAGTATAGGGATTAACAAGACTCTGTTCTTGCCTGCTCAATTTAGTGAAAAAGATAAGGAGATAATTCTGACAGAGTGGTATGTACACTGGGTTGGAGTTCTTTTGGTGATTCAGTGGTGGTACAGGAGGGGAAGAGGTCATCCACTTTTGAGGCATGTGCGATGACCTGATAAGGCTTCACAGTGTGGGGTAAACTGAGCTTTATTATTTATTATATTGGAGAAATTATGTTAGGTTTCTCTTTTTTAATTATTTTAACTTCAATTCACTGATTAGGAAGGCTCAGGATAAATTACACACCTGGTATGAGACGGAACCAGGATCCAAACCCATGTGTGTCTTATGCCTATATCTGTGCCTTTTATGTGTTTTTTCTTTTCTCAAACCATAGCTCTCTGTATGCAAATACATATTGAAGCAACTATTCAGAGAAGAAAATATGTGTCAAAATGAATGGTGCGGATAGTTCTTTAAATGTAGAGAAGACCGTAATCTTCCAAGGCAAGATAGTAGTATGTGGGTCAGCTCAGCTTTGAATATCAGTGGACCAGACATTCTGTAGAGAATAGCCATGGACTCTGACTTCAAGTCTTGGTCCCTCCTCTTAATAGCTACGTGACCTTTGGCAAGTTTCTTAATTCTTAGCGTTATTTCTTTCAAGTATAGTTTGGGATAGAGACTGATCAGACTTCACAGAGTAATGTGAGCTGATATGGATAAAGTGCCTGGATGTGGCAAGGTTCCCTAAGATGGTAGCTGTTAAGATGTAAAGGTGCAGTGCTTGAGGCATGGTTTTAGAGTAGTGAGTAGACCAGCCTGAATAAAGCAAGCCGTTGCTTCTTTGGGGATGTGTGTGTGTGTTAGTCCCTCAGTTGTGTATGACTCTCTGTGACCCCATGGACTGTAGTCCACCAGGCTTCTCTGTCCATGGAATTCTCCAGGCAAGAATACTGGAGTGGGTTGCCATTCCCTTCTCCAGGGCATCTTCCCAACCCAGGGATCGAACATGGATCTCCTGCATTAGCAGGTGGATTCTTGACTGTCTGAGCCACTGGGGAATACTGGGCAGTAAAGTTGGAGGGCCAGTACAGGGTCAGAGTCAGGGCTTGTATGTCAAGCAAGAGAGGTCAGTTCCAGTTTCTGCTCATAACCTTTCTTGTTAATAAATACCTTGAATATCTATGATTTATTCAGCAGTGCCAGGGAAAATGTTAGACCCAGAGACGCAAAAAGGAATATAACCAGGTCCCCACCCTGAGGGTGTTTCCTTTCCCATGGGGGAGGTGTGTGTGTGTGTGTGTGTGTGTGTGTGTGTGTGTGTGTCGTGCGCGCGCGCAGGTGAATTGTAGTAAAGCATTGTAGATACTAAGATAGCAGTCCCCACAAGGTACTGTGGAGCACAGAGGAGGAAGCACTGGTGATGGTAGCCTGGGAGCACTTACTGTGTACCAGCATTATGTTAAATGCATTAACTCATTTATTCCTCTACAGGATGTATTATAAGTATTTTGATGTTACAGATGAGGAAACTAGAGCACAGAGAGGTTAAATGAATTCCTTTAGTTTATGGAGTTGATGGAGGTGAGAGTAGAGGGGATTATCTGCTAGACTTTGGTAACTCTCCTTTTTAGAACTATGTCATATTCTTTCTTCTTTATGACGTGGATGGCTTCAAAGAAGAGTCAGCCCTTGAGCCCTAGCTTCAGTGTGCTTGTCACTGCACTGGGCAGTAGGAATAATGGGGAACGAACATGATTGCTACAACTCAAGGAGCTCATTACCTTATCTGTCATGTTTGGTATATATATTTAAGTGGGGTGTCTATTTTGCTTGTTGACTCATAACTGAAGACTTTAGAAACTGTCGCAGTTCAGTGGATTGTATGTGCTTCATCTGAGAGAATTAGCTGTAAATCTGTTACTCAGATTGTTGCAGTCACTCAGTTGTGTCCGACTCTTTGCAACCCCATGAATGGCAGCACATCAGGCTTTTCTGTCCTTTACTATCTTCTGGAGTTTGCTCAAACTCATGTCCATTGAGTTAATGATGCCATCCAACCATGTCATCCTCTGTCACCCCCTTCTCCTCCTGCGCTCAATCTTTCCCAGCTTCAGGGTCTTTTCCAATGAGTCAGCTCTTTGCATCAGGTGGCCAAAGTATTGGAACTTCTGCATCAGTCCTTCCAATAAATATTCAGAGATGATTTCTTTTAGGATTGACTGATTTGATCTTCTTGCAGTTCAAGGGACTCACAAGAGTCTTCTCCAGCACCACAGTTCAAAAACATCAGTTCTTTGGCACTCAGCCTTCTTTATGGTCCCTTCTCACATCCGCACTTGACTTCTGGAAAAATCATAGCTTTGACTATATGAACCCTTGTCAGCAAAATGACGTCTCTACTTTTTAATACGCTATCTAGGTTTGTCATAACTTTCCTTCTAAGGAGCACGTGCCTTTTAATTTTATGGTTGCAGTCACTATTCACAGTGATTTTAGAGCCCAAGAAAATAGAAGTCTGTCACTGTTCCCATTTTTTCCCCATCTATTTGCCATGAAGTGATGGGACTAGATGCCATGATCTTAGTTTTTTGAATGTTGAGTTTTAACTTGACCTTGTATTTTCTGTGAGTTTGAAGTTTTTCAGAAGTTTTGACCTCAAAGATAGCACATTTCAGCTTGTGTTAAATTTAAAATAACTGAGTGCTTATAGTCATTGTTAGATGTTTTTGTGTATCTTATTTTCTTCAATCTTCATGATTTTGTGGATTTGTTAATTTAGTTCTCTTTTTTTTTTTTTCCAAATTTTTATTTGTTATTTATTTTTGGCTGAGCTGAGTGTTTGTTGCTGCACAGACTTTCTTCAGTTTCATGAGAGGGTCTACTCTCTACTTGTGATGCTCAGACTTCTCATTGTGGTGGCTTCTCCAGAACATGGGCTCCAGAGTACTTGGACTCAGTAGTTGTGGCATACGGGCCTAGTAGCTCTGCGGTATGTGGAATCTCCCTGACCAGGGATCAAACCCGTGTTTCCTGCATTGGCAGGCAGATTCTCAACTACTGGTCCACCAGGGAAGTCCTAGTTCTCTTTTGAACTCTGCCTCAGGAGTCTCCAAATCAGATGCCCATGACGTAACAGAAAGAGTAGGACAGACCTTGTGAACTGGAGGGCACGTGACCAGTCTAAAAGCAGCAGTCACTACTCAGCTCCAGTCGCTTGTCACTGTGTGAGGAAGTGAGCCCAGTGTCCCTAGATCTTCCAGTTGTTTTCAAGAGGGCTGCTGGAAGTCTGAATTTTAATGTATTTAGTTTTAAAAAATTTCCATTAAAAAAATACCATGTAGATCAAAACACATTTGTGGGCTGTGTACAGTCTTAGGCTGCCTGACTGTGAATCCTGACCTGCCTGCTCACTGACATTTTGGTACCCACTGTTCAAAGCAGGAGGTCCAACACAATTGTGATCATTGATCAGAAATCTACTGGTAAATTGCTGGAGTGAGGGGGTGTTGTATTGCAGTCATACTGATATCTGGGAAAGTGGCAGGGTGAGTGCTTTTATTGTATAATCAGGCTAAATCAGGGATGGGGTTTGGATGAGATGATGATCTTGTAGTACTTTTGTGCCCTTAGCACTTTAAATGCTATCAGGTCTCCCGTCCCTTTTGGTCCTCTCCATAGTACATGAAGTGAACAAGGCAGGGTGGGTATCATAACCTCTGGAGATGAAGAAATTGGTGCCCAGTGATTTACAGTTTAGTAGGAAGTGCACTTGACTGAGAGGGACTTGAATTCTGAACGCTGGTACGCCAGTTACAGCCTTTTGATTTTGGTCAAGTCAAAAATCCTTGTATCTTTTTTCTCATCTGGATAATAATGAGGGAGCTCAATTGAAGTCTTGGTGAGGTCTTTTCAGGATGCTAAGCTTTCTGATTCTAATTGACATGCTTAAAGCTGCACAACTGATTACTGGCAGACCCCAGTGGAGAACAGTTCAAATCTAAAATGCTGCTTCTCTCTTGATGGCAGGTAGGGAGCCACTGTTGAGCTTTTCCCTCTGTTCTTTGTTCATTACTTCTGGGAAAGGACCTTGACAGGCCAGGCGCTCCCCACATGCATAGAGTGCTTTGTTGACTCTATATACACAAAATTGGAAGGAGGCAGAGAGACACCCAGCCTAGTGAGAGAAATATGGTCAGGGAGCTCCCAGCTCAAAAGTTTAATTTATTTTTATTTTAATACCCAGCTTCCACAAAGTGAAAATTGAAGAAATATTTGTCTTCTAGATACTTGTTTTCATTGATAGTCTATCATATAAGGAAATAACATAGAATATAAAAATGAAAAAAAATTCTGAGCAGTCATTCAAAATTTATTAACTCTAGTTGGCAGCAGCCAAGGTATATTGAGGAAATAGATTTAATATAGGAAGCACAAAATTTGGACCCAAAGAATAAAACAGTTTTAAGTAATTGAAAGTGAGAAAAATGGGAGCAGCCACTTCAACAACAAAACTTAAATTCTGGAAATAGCAAAAAGGTATTAGAATAACTAGTGGAATTAAATTATGGTAATCGCTTCTAAAAGAAATTGAATATTATGTCACACTTACCTCTAAATATATGCAGTGTTATAGTCATATCCTATACTTGAGTATACTTTTATGAATATGCTTTTATTATTGATGCTGTCAAAATGGACCAAATGTGTAAAACTTTAAAAAAAAAATCACATTTTTAGTTCCCTGTGGACTCATTTTAAGGTACTGTATTATAAATAAGTACTGTTTCAGCAGAGAAATTGGTAGAAAATGGTTTGAAGGAATGGTTTTCTTTTTAAAACAAATAACTTTTTAATCTGTGCTTTAGTTGCTGACATACTGGAGGCTAACAAAGAGGAACTGAGATGCAGCCTTGAAACTTGAAGCAGAGTGAGCTGGGGCTTTGGAGTCACACTCACCTGGATATGAATATTGGCTCTTTCGGTTATTAGCTCTGTGACCCAGACAGTACTGCCACTCTCATATGGTACGTGGGAGGTTGCATATGAGGAGTAAGTACCTCTACCATGATACTTTTGGAGGGATGTAGGTACCAGCATAGGAGAAGGCAATGCCAACCCACTCCAGTACTCTTGCCTGGAAAATCCCATGGACAGAGGAGCCTGGTGAGCTGCAGTCCATGGGGTTGCGAAGAGTCAGACACAACTGAGCAACTTCACTTTCACTTTTCACTTTTATGCATTGGAGAAGGAAATGGCAACCCACTCCAGTGTTCTTGCCTGGAGAATCCCAAGGATGGCGGAGCCTGGTGGGCTACCGTCTACGGGGTCGCACAGAGTCGGACAAGACTGAAGCAACTTAGCGGCAGCAGCAGCAGGTACTAGCATTCAGGGGCACAAGCCATTCAGGTTAGTACAATGTAACAAGAAATGATTTTATGGAGTGGTTGTAAAGGAATGAGACTTATTTTCTTGTCTGGATCATGAAATTAGTCTTGTTAATTTCTAGTTGTGCTTTGTGAATTAGCGCGCCTGTGAACCAAGCACTGTTGAGAAAAGGGTCTCAGTATGCTATTTTTAGGCTATTAAATGAATTGATCTGTTAAATCACAATAAACACCTCCAGTTGTTTATATTACCTTTTAGTGTGCCCATGACTGCCTTTTGAAGTTGTTAGAGCTAGGAGTATATTATGTATTCCCTGCCCCCATTTTACAAATGCTGAAACTGAAGCTTAGAGAAGTAAAGTGATTCAAGGTAGAGAGCTACTGATAATGGCAAAGCTGTGCTTTGAACCTTTGGTGGTGTGTTTTTTTTTTTAACTGTAAATACCACAGTGCTTTTGTCACTCTTCCATGCTGCTCTAGATTTGAATATTGGAAATGGCCCTTGTTTTGGGAGGATCATCAAGTCAGTTTAAACCTGCTGCCTGTAGAAAATTGTTGATTATATTGTGGGAGTGTTTGGTTACAAGTATACTCTTAAGATTTGAAGTTTAAAGATTTAGCAGAACTCTAATAATACTCATTGCTGGCAGAGGTTGGTAGTGAGATGATCACTCATATTACCAGTGGGAATAAAAATTGGTAAAACTTTTCTGGCAAATGCTTTGGCAGTGTTATCACAAGCGTTTAAAGTCATATATGCCTTTTGAGTTTGTAATCCCATTACTAAGAATCTTTGTTAAAGAAATAATCAGAAATGTAGAAAAGTGTTCATGTTCAAAGATGTTCACTGTGGAAGTATTTATAATAGCAAAAATTAGAAACAACTGTAGTATTCAAAAAAGAGATAAGAGAAATTTTGGAAAAAGCATGATTGAAAATACTGTACAAGCATTTTAGATGTTTTAGAAGAATTTTAGTGACATATTAATATGCTCATATAATATGAAGTGAAGAAAGGATATAAAACTATGTAAAGTATGATCTCAATATCAAATATATAAAGAGAAGAAACAGGTGGTGAGATTATAGGTCTTTATGCTTTTTCAGTTTTCCAGAATATTCTCTCATAAGCATAAATTGTTTTTCAACAAAAAATCCTTTTAGTTTAACTTGTAATTGAGAAATACAAGTACTTTTGCACATCATTTTGAAAGTTTTCCCTAATGCAGGTGATGTGAAGTTATAAATGGATTGTATTTTCAAGAAGTTAGTTTGAACATCAGTTGTTTAATGATTAATATATGGTTTCATCTTTTTTTTTTTTTTTTTGGCTGTACCACACTGCTTCATGCAAGATCTTAGTTCCCTGACTAGGATGGAATCCTTGCCCTCTGCAGTGGAAGCACAGAATCTTAACCACTGGGCTGCCAGGGAAGTCCCTGGGTTTCTATATTTTGACATAAAGGATATTCAAGTTCCCAGGCTAGCCTCCTCTTCTCCCCTAAACTATCCTGAAAGAAGAATCACATTTGTGTTGGTAGTACCCGTGACCCAGTGCTCCCCTCACCTCTTCAGTGGCCAGTGGGACAGCGAGCAGCCATGTGGCAGCTGTCTTTCCTAGAGGGTACATGCCTGTCTCCATAAGGCTGGTTGTTGGCATATAGAACTTTTTTTGTGAGTTGAATATTTGTATCTTGGGAAGTGCATTTTTGGTATGGAAAATTATAAGTATGAATTTCTATTTCACTTTTAAAAATTTTGTAAGAAAAAATTAAAGATCAAAGTTTGTTTGAATTTTAATTTTTCTGATAATAGTATTCAAGATGTATGAATATTAAAATGTCATGAAGAATTGTGCCTTTTATTCTTTTCTGATTATATACTTCATAATTGAAATTGCGATAATTTCAGCATGTACAGTTAAGCATGATGTCTAGTTGTTTTTTTTTAATATGCATGGTAATTCTCCTAAATATAATGTACAAAAGCATGCAGAAAATTTAACAAAGTATTTTAGCATATTTAAATTGGGAAAATACTAGGCAAGATGTTTCTTTTTGTAAACTGCTTCTGTCCAAAGCATTCTGTATATTATCAGAATGAAAAATGACAGCACTTTGTCATCTGTTCAGATTGATATTGCACTCTCTGCAATGACAGCTGAAAAGGCCCACAGGTGCCATATAAAGAGGTGACCATGTTGTCATATTTCATTTCGGCATCCCTCTGCAAAGCCATAATTACCTAATTAGGTTGTTAATTAGGAGATTAGCATTTCACTATATTGATAGAATGCTCTTTACTGGCGTGGGGCTAGATACAGATTTGTCTACCCTAATTTATAATCTCTGCCTTTTTTGTACTTATTTATTTGCTTAAGATCCTGATGTGGGGCAATTCAGTTTACCTGAGAAACAGTTTGTTTACAAGCTAATGAAGCTTTGATTGCTGGATTAAAGTTGCTGAGTTAAAATATGAACAGAATTAAAAGGGTGGTCACATCCCCAAAATGATAATAAAAATTCCGAGTTAGTATAACGTGTTCTCATTAGCACAGGGAACAAACACATGAGAAGAACTGAAGTAGTTGGTAAGAAGTCCAAAATATAAAGAGTGTGAAATGTGATAGAGATTTATGTATCCTAAACTAGGCAAAGGAAAGTAGTTATCTTTAATGACAAATCTCTGTCATTTATACTTGAGATATAAAACATGTTAAGTATTTTTAGTGTATTTCAGAAGCTGAAGCTTAGTTGATGTAGTAGTGTTAGTTGCTCAGTCGTGTCTGACTCTTTGCGACCCTGGGGACTGTAGCCAGCTAGGCTCCTCTGTCCATGGAATTCTCCAGGCAAGAATAATGGAGTGGGTGGCCATTTCCTTCTCCAAGTTGATGACTTCAGAACAAACATATTCAATCTTCAGACTGCCTTAGATAGTCACCATGCAGGTTTATTTCGTTTGTACCCTCTGATCATTAGTCTGTGCTTGGAACATTCTCTTCCCTTAGTCTGTGCAGTCCTGAGTGCTTATGGAATTCGAAGTATTTCATAGTAACCTTCACTTGGTCAGCTATTTGGAGTAGGCTGTGTTTCTGTGAAGTGTGTGGACATTCTTTTTGCGAGGAGGGTAGAAGAGGGCTGGTTAAAAAAGTATCCACTTGTTTTTACTCCAGTGCAGGATTTGACTGTAATGTTTGCAATTTGCATTACATGTACCTTTATCACTCTTTCCAGTTAAGGAGATTTAAGCCCTAAAACAAAACTTAGGAGCACTGTTCCCACTGAGGAGGTGGTAGTTTTTCTCCTTTTGACTGTGTTTGGTATTAGCTGTTTAAGTTGTAGAAAATGTGTGTGTGCTTAAGCCCTTTTCCCCCATAGTGATTATGAAAAATTGCATTTGATTGTATCTGTAATTTTCTTCAAAATAAAAAAAAATTGAAAGATATTGTTATATGAAGAAAATATATGTGAAATCTTCCATTTAGTTAGTTAAGCTTTTTGCTTAATTGTAGTCATTCATTTATTCAGTCAGCATTTGCCAAATATGTATTAGGCACTAGTCATAAGTCTGGGAATCGAGCAATGAAGACTACAGGCACAGACCCAGTGCTTGGTGGGAATTTTAGTCCAGTAATGGAAGCCCAGCATAGTTTGAGAAGTACAACTTGTGTTAGAGTAAAGAAGGGAAGGTGAGTAGGGAGTGTACAATGCTGGACTTAATAAGGCCAGACCTTCCTGGAATAGGCAGGTGCTGTCGAAATTGAGATCTGAAGGGTGGAGGAGAAAGTGATATTTAAGGCAGGTGAAAGGAGAGAAAAAACTGTTCAAAAGCTGGAAGAATGCTGACAGTTGAGTATGGCTAGAGTAGAAAGAACAGAGGTGATAAATGGAAGATGGGGCAGCAGAGGCAGCAAGTTCAGTTACATTAAAGAGTTTGGGAAGTTATTGGGCTTCCCTGGTGGCTCAGTGGTGAAGAACTCACCTGCCAACGTAGGAGATGTGGGTTCCATCCCTGGGTCAGGAAGATCCCCTGGAGAAGGAAGTGGCACCCACTCCAGTATCCTTGCCTGAGAAATCCCACGGACAGAAGGAGCCTGGCGGGCTACGGTCCACGGTGTCGCAGAGTCCGACATGACTGAATTGACTTAGCATGCAAGCATCAAATAGAGAAGAGGTCCGTGAGCCTTATTATCCAATATGACCCCAAAATATACAGTACTAGCCATTAGTTATCTTTTTTGGTGAATTGGAGAGAATACTAGTATTTGAGTGTTACAGTTGGGCTTTGCATTGTGACAGTAGCTTTGTGAGATATGGGATAATGTCTTACTGAGGTCCAGAGGTATTGCGACTTGCACAGTTTTCTCAGCTACTGTCTGGTAGAATTGGGAGCACACAGAACCTTTCCAAGCCTTTGTGTCATCTGTCATGCAATGTTGTCATCCTTGTTGTGTCCCCTTCCCTTTGTTCATTTCAAAATGAAGAGAATTCCGTGCCCCCCACACCCCCGGCAAAGGACCAGTAGCTTAGTAGGCTGCTGACCAAGGCATCCTGTTAACCTTGTGGCTTCCAGACCCAGCTCTGGGGTGGATTAAAGCAACGTCTGGTGCTTCAGTAGGACAAGCTGCTCAGTGCAGGTGTTCGTTTGCTTCAGCAAAGTTACAAGTGCTCTAGGCTTTAATCTCCCTCAATTAGAACTGTAGCTTGGCTACCTCCTCACAAGGTCACAGATGTATGTGGGAGTTCTCCTCCTTTCCCCAGGGGAAAAGTCTTGGCATCTCTGACTTTCGGGGGAGGAATCCGATATCTCCTTGATGTAATCATCTTGTATTGCAAATTGTTTTAATTTTTTATGGTTACTGTTGCCAGTACTGTTCAATGTACTGATTTGTTGGTGTGTTTGTGATGGAATCATCTGAACTAGAAGAAATTCTGGAGGCAGCATGGATTCTAGCCTTTCTGTGTTTCTATCCCAACCCCTTTAAAATTGAGATGTAACTCATGTATCATAAAGTTTACTCTTTTAAAAGTGTACACTTTAACAGTTCATCACCTCTAAAGAAACCCCATACCCATTAGCAGTCACTCCTCCTCCTTCCCTCCACCAACCACTGGCAACTTAATTTACTTTGTGTCTCTATGGATTTGCCTATTCTGAACCTTTTGAGCAGAAATGGAATCACACAATATGTGGCCTTTTGTGTCTGGCTTATTTTATTTAGCATAGTTTTATTGTTCATCCATATTGTAGCATATATCAGTACTTCATTTATTTTTACTGCTGAATAATATTCCATTGTACGAAAGTACCACATTTTGCCTATCCATTCATCAGTTGACAGAGATTTGGGTTGTTTCCACTTTGGGGCTATTATGAATAATACTGCTGTGAACATTCCTGTACAAGTTTTTGTGTGAGCATATGTTTTCATTTCTGTTGGTATATTACCTTGGAGTGGATTGGGTAGGCTGCAGTCCATGGGGTCGCTAGGAGTCGGACACGACTGAGCAACTTCACTTTCACTTTTCACTTTCATGCATTGGAGGAGGAAATGGCAACCCACTCCAGTGTTCTTGCCTGGAGAACCCCAGGGATGGGGGAGCCTGGTGGGCTGCTGTCTCTGGGGTCGCACAGAGTCGGACACGACTGAAGCGACTTAGCAGCAGCAGCAGCATGGTAACTCTGTTTTAACTGAGAAACTGCCAAATTGTTTTCAAAGGTGGCTACACCATTTTATATTCCCACCAGCAGTGTACAAGATCTGCTGTGTTTCTGCTGCTGCTTTCTTCAGGCTCTGTTACACTGGCCTGGGCTGGAAGCAACCCTAGGCATTCCATGAGCCCTTGTGTCTTGTTAAATGGGAAAATTTCCAGTTTAATGACAACCACTTTCATTCTACAAGCATATGTGTACAAGGCCTTATATTAGGCATTAGTGACAGGAAGTCAAATAAGGACTTCTAGTCCTTTCTTCTCAAGGGCCGCACAATCCTTATTGTAACTTCTTACTAGGAAATGCAAGGAGAGGGAAAAACCAGTGAAGGAAGTACAGTTGACCCTTGAACAACGTGGGTTGGAACAGCACTGGTCCACATACATGTAGATTTTTTTTTTTTTTTCAATAAATACAGTATGACTAGATCTGCAGTTGGTTGTATTTGTGGATGTGGAACCATGGATATGGAGGAGGGAGGGCCAACAATGGGACTTGAACATCCACAGGTTTTAGTATCTGCAGCGGACCTGTAAACAATCCCCCAAGAATACTGAGGGGCGACTGTAATCACTTAGACGTTTGTGAGTTTCCACAGTATTGATCCTAACTTTAGAATCTATGCAAAGGTTGAGTTGATTTTCGGAGATTCTGGGGTTTCCTTTTCTTGGCTCATCCTTTAAAGACTGTCAGTCATCCTTCTGTATTTGTGGGGTATCGGTTCCCAGGACCGAGGTATTCCCTCGTCCCTGGTTCCTGGGTATTCCCAAGGATACCAAAATTCACAGATGCTTACGTCCCTCACATGAAATGGCATAGTGAAATTGCCTTGCATATCCTGGATTCTGAGTCTGTGGATTCAACCAACCAACCAACCAAATTAAACATACAGTTGGTTGAATCTGCAGATGCCGAACCAGCATATACAGAGAGAGGAGGATTGTCTTGCTGTTGTTGGGTTTTATCCTAAGTTACTACTCGTTTCCTCCTTGCATATTTTCCCTGGGTAAGCTCATGTCTGTGGTTTCATCTGCCATCTATATGTTGAAAAAAAATGTTAGGCGCTCAGTTATGTCCGACTCTTTGCGATCCCACGGACTGGAGTTTCCAGGCTCCTCTGTTCATGGGATTCTCCAGGCAAGTACACTGAAGTGGGTTGCCATTTCCTCCTCCAGGGGATCTTCCTGACCCAGGGATCGAACCCAGGTCACCTGCATTGCAGGCAGATTCTTTACTGTCTGGCCCCCAGGGAAGTGTGTCTGCCAGATTTGCTCAGATCTTTCTCCTAGGCTTCAGGTTTGTCTATCCTTTGTGCGTCATTATATGTTGTCCCAGACTTGCTCAGACTTTTCTCCTGGGCTCTCAGGTTTGCATCCTGATGGATCTCTGGGTAATCCCTAGACATCTCAAGCTAATTGCGTCTGAAACTTAGTTTCTCGTTTCCCCTCTCCCTGTTAAGCTCTTCCTACTTTTGAGTTCACAGTTTGATTTGTTGGTGCTATCATGCAAGCCGTGAACTTTCCCCTTCTCCTTAACCCTGCATATCCTCTCAGTCACCAAGTTCTACCAATTTTATCTCCTAAATGTGTATTTTTAACTACTTCTTAAATTCATAGGCCCATTTTTCACTGCCTTACTTTGGATTTCATCATCTCTTCCCTGAGCTTTAGTCACAGCTTCATAACTAATCTTGTGTCTTGTCCATCAGGTTAATCTTCTATGCAGCTGCCTGAGCAGTCTCTCTGAAATGCTAATCTAATCAGCAACTTTGAACTCCATGTAGTTCTCATTGCTAACTCTAAGTTCTGTTTGTTATTTTAGTGCCTTGTCTCTTTGACCTTTCTTCCAGCCGTTCAACTTGTCATCTTTGAGGATTCAGTTTAGACCAGGGAATAATAGCAATGATAATAGTAAACATGTGTATAGTGTTTCCCATGGGCCAGGTGCTGCTATACACACATTCACTTCAGTTCAGTTCAGTTGCTCAGTCGTGTCCGACTCTTTGCGACCCCACGAACCGCAGCACGCCAAGCCTCCCTGTCCATCACCAACTCCTGGAGGTCACCCAAACCCATGTCCATTGAGTCAGTGATGCCATCCAACCATCTCATCCTCTGTCGTCCCCTTCTCCTCCTGCCCTCAATGTTTCTTTTAGTCCTCATAACAGTCCTATGAGATAGGCACCAAAATTGTTCCCGTTTGTAGATGAGGAAGTGAAGGCACAGACATTGTTAATTTCCCTAGGTCCCACAGTGGCCGAGTCCACATTTGAACCCAGGCAGTCTAGTCTGATGCTGTTAGTCTCTTATATGTACCTTTTCTCAACTTCGCGCGTTCCCTCCATTCCCGCAACTCCAAAGATTAGTTATCCTCTCCCTGCTTCTGCCATGGCCTATGCATTGTTGTTCAGTGACTAAGTGGTGTTGAGTCTTTGCGACCCCATGGACTGCAGCACACCAGGCTTCCCGTCCTTCACTATCTCCTGGAGTTTGCTCAAACTCATGTCCACCGAGTCGATGATGCTGTGCATGGCCTGATGTTCATCTGCAGTTCATAGGGCAGATCCAGAGCATATTTTATTTTGAAGAGTTTTGATCAAGAAGCCAGCATGATAGACTATTTAATTGCCAGCTCCCTCTCACACCTGTTCTTAAGGTGACTAAATTGAAAGTCATCACCTCTGTTATCTTGATCTTAGTCATTTCTATGAAGCCTATTTTGAGTATCCAGTTTCATTTAGATATTGTTCCTTTGTGTTTCCTTGATACTTTGTTACATAGAATCCTCTAGCATTACTCTCATCTTTTATTGTGGCCATTTACATACTTTTCTCCCTTGCTTGACTGTAAGCCTCTTGGGGATAGGGACTATGTCCTACTACTTTATGCTCCTAATTTCCCAGCATGTAGTAGGTATTCACTCTTGCTGAATTTCTTGAGTGAACAGGTAAATTTGACCCATATATAGATGAGTGAGGGAAGAGGATTAGGAGTGTGATGAAATGGACTTAAACTGGAAATTCAGGGCAGCATACAGTAGCTATTCAGAGCGAGGATTGTGAAGCCAGGCGACCTAGGTTTTATCTTGACTCTCCTCTCACTAGTTATGGGACCTTGGGCAAGTCTGTGCTGCAGTTTACTGATGTTTAAAACGAATAGTAATGGAATCCACCTCGGTAGTTTTGTCAGTGATATATGTGCTTGCTAAATAAGCAGCCTTCTAGAGTCCAGAGAATTGCTTTACTTAAACTGTACCTTGTGAAACCCTCGCACCTTAGCTGTAATAGTGAAGCCAGGCCTGCCGCTCTGTCCTCGTGCTTGATCCTTTTGGGGATGGTGGGGTTTTTTTGTATTTTTTAAAAGGTAATCTAGAAGGATATAAAAAATACCTGGCCAAATTAGTACAGTTTTATTAATAGCCATAATTGTTGTTGTTCAGTCTCTCAGTTGTGTCCAACTTTTTTCGAACCCATGGACTGCAGCATATCAGGCCTCCCTGTCCTTCACCAGCTCGCGGATCTTGCCCAAACTCATGTCCATTGAGTCGGTGATGCCATCCAACCATCTCATCCTCTGTTGTTTCCTTCTCCTCCTGCCTTCAGTGTTTCCCAGCATCAGGGTCTTTTCTAATGAGTCAACTCTTTGCATCAGGTGACCGAACTGTTGGAGCTTCAGCATCAGTCCTTGCAATGAATGTTCAGGGTTGATTTCCTTTAGGATTGACTGATTTGATCTCCTACAGTAGTAACAGTTACCATTTATTGAAGTTTACCATTCAGATGAAAGTACAAAGCACCCTTCAAAGTCATAGAAAAATAGTTTGGGGATTATCTGCTAGTATATTTTATGCTGTCCCTCGTTTTTTAGGAGTTGAGTAAATGAATTTAGTAGTTGACAGCTTATTTTCCCTTCAGACAAATGTAGCTGAAACAGGAAAAGTCAATAATTTTGCATTTTGGATTTGAATAGAGTAAGTACCTGTAAGTATCCCTATGAGGTGGATGAATAGAACATAGATTATGGACATTTCTCTGGTGAGGGAAGAGAGGCAGAGATGCCTAACTCACTTGAAGTCAATCCATAACTAGTCCTTGGGCAGGCAGTAACCTGGAATTCCAGATGTGTTTACTAACATGAACTCTTACAGTTCTAGGAACCAGTTTCCATACATAGTAACATTTTTAAAAAAAGATAGTACTTACTCAAATTAGTCAGTTTGGTATACCTTTGAGAGGGTTTGCTGCCAAAACATTGATGCTATTAAAATCTTTGTCAAAAAAGGAATTCCAAAAAAAAAAAAAAAAGAAAAAGGAATTCCTTGTACCTCTATCCTTAGAGTCTGAACCATGGCTCAGCGATATACGGAAGATATGCAGTGAGGGAAAACAGCACAAAGCGAAAGCATACAAAACATTTTCCTTGAACTTCAGGTAAACTCCCAGTTACACCCTCCTCCTCTACTTTGTAACTGGAATAGAATTTGAGAGCTCAAAAGGCCGTTTTTACAGTTCAGCCTCCCCACTGAACAGATGTAAAAAATAGACTAATGTGTGAAACTGGCTTAAAGAGTTTTAAAGAAATAACTTGTCCAAAGCCATGTAATTAGGTCCCTGGTAATTAGGGAATTGGAATTCAGGTTTCCTGAGTAATGCTTACAATAAACTATGTTGCTTCCCTCAATTGATGATGTGGTTAACCTGAGAGCCAGGTAAGTGGAAACATAACGATTGAATTCTACTTGGTTAAGCCAACTGCAAATATTGAGGAGACAATAAAAGGAAAATAAATCCTAGACTGTAGCAGGAGACCTATCTACTGAACCAGCACCATGGATAAGGGGCCTTTTTTTTTTTTAAATCATGGTGCAGCCCTTTGGGAACAAGAAAGATTTGTTTGTTTATTCCACACTAAGCCCTTACTGGGTGCCAGTCCCTTTCTACTAGAAACTGGCAGCGCAGTGATAAATAAGACAGTCAGTGTGCGTAAGGAGCTGAGAGTTTAGAAGAGAAAACCAACATGTAGACAGGTTATGATGATTCTTTTTTAATTTATTGGCTGTGGTGGGTCTTTGTTGCTACACTCGGGCTTTCTCTAGCCATAAGCAGAGGCTACCCTTCGTTGCAGGGTGCAGGGCTCTTCATTGTGGTGGCTTCTCCTGTTGCAGAGCACAGGCTCTAGGCACGAGGGCTTCAGTAGCTGCCGCAGTGGTTGTGGCACACGGGCTTAGTTGCTCCATGGCATGTGGGATCTCCTTGGGCGAGGGATCGAACCAGTGTCCCTTGCATTGCAAGGTGGATTTTTAACCACTGGACCACAAAGGAAGCCCCAACAGATTATTATTTTTTTTAAAAAAATGTGATTGGTTCATTTGTTCATGCATTCATTCATTACTCCTTAACATAGCAGCCAGAGAGATACTTTTAGACTCTGAGCTGGATCATATCACTGCTCACAGTCCTCTGGTGATTCTCCATTTTAACTAGATGAAGAGCCGAGTTCGTAGAATTGCCTGCAAGGCTCTACTTAGTTTGCCCAACTCTTCAGACTGTATCTTCTCCTACTTGCTCCCTTCCTGGACTAGTTGATACTTCTTAAACAATGCCAGACATACTCACCCTGCTTGGCAGCACACTTCCCTCAGAAATCCACATGGCTTGTTCTCTTATCTCCTTCAGGGGTTAACTCAAATGTCACCTTCTCTTTGAAGCATTCCTTGGCTACTTTATTTATGGTTGCAACCGTGGCTCCATCCACGTGGGATGCCCTGGCTCTCTGTGCATCTTTTCTCTGTAGCATTTCTCACTTATTGTGTAATTTAATTCTCTATTTTGTTTCTCGCCTTCATTAGAATGTGAACTCCATGAGGGCAGGACTTTGTCTGCTTTGGTTTCTGCTGTACTCTCTGCATCTAGAACATGCCTGATACTCAGGAGGCATTCAGTAAATATTTGTTGAATGAATAAATTCAACGAACAGCACCTACAACTAACAGGCAGTGTGCTGGGTTAATTATTTGGTAGAAGTAGTGACGAAGTGTAGTGTAGTGGGACCATGTGGGAGGAGCTAACCTGGTCTGTGGGATTCTTGAGGGAGGTTTCCTTGGAGAACTGACCATTGAGCTGGATTTATTTATTTATTTATTTTTTGAGCTGGATTTAGAAGAATGAATAGGAGGAGGGCAGGTGAAGAAGTATAGGCAGTCTTCAGATCAAGTTATAAGTTTGGAGGAATGCAACTTATCTTTCTTGGAGTAATTCGAGCTTTGGTCCTCCTTGGGGTAGGATAAAATTTCAGAAACCAGAAACTAGAAGTTGTACTTCATTCTGTACCTTCAAAGCTGTGAGCATAGATTTTAGTAGCAAAGTTGTATATATATATTAGTATAGTATTAGTATATGTATTAGTCTTGGTATTACTGAAACCATTCTGAGGGGGTTAGGGATTACTACAGATTTAGTGGCTTCAGACAACATGTCACTATAAACCTTCTCAACATCAGCATTATTAATATTGACATTTGGGGAGGTATAATACTTTGTTGAGGGTACTGTCCTGGGCATTGTGTGATGTTCAGCAGCATACTTGGCATCTACCTACTAGATGCTGATAGCACCCACCCCCAGTGTGACAACCAGAAATGTCCCTAGATCTTTGCTCTGAGGAGCAAAATTGCCTTCCAGTTGAGAACCACCACATTAGAACCACTGCATTACAGTTGGTGAGAGTCCAGGGATTTCTATCTTCAGTAACTACAAGTGATTGAGGGAGAGAGATTTATACCTTAATAGAGTAACCACATTTCTGAATCTAGAATTGAATCAGAGACTTCCTTAAACATGATATTCACATAGCTAACTGTATTGAATGTAGAATTAAAGTGTTTTCAAAACAGTTTGGACCCTGGAGATTGGAGAAGGGTTCATACAAGATTAAATATTTGAGTTGGACTTAGAAGAAAGTTTGTATGGGAAGATAAGGGCACGTCTCACACAAAGGAAGTATCGTTACCGAAGGCAGGACTGTGTTCAGAATAGTCCTGGGAGTTGCATGCTAGGAAGAAAGTGCAGATGAATGAAACTGGGTTGTAAAGAGCCTTAAATGTTGTATGTGAAGGTAAAGGGGTTTAGGATGTTTTCCTGCCCTATATATTAATATTTTCATTTCTATTGTTGCATAACAAATTACCACAAACTTAGCAGCTTAAAACAACACAAATTTATTGTCTCTCAGTGTGTCAGGAGTCATGGCTTCAGCTGGGTTTCCTCATTTTTCCTTTTCCTTTTTCTCTTTTTTTTTCTTTTTTTTGGCCATACCGGGCAGTTGTGAGATTTCAGTTCCCTGATGAGGAATTGAACCTGGGTCCCCAGCAGTAGAATCATGGAGTCCTAACCTGTGGACCACCAGGGAGTTCCCTCAGCTGGGGTTTCTGCTGAGAATCTCAAAGGGATGAAATTAACTTGTCAGTGAATTCTAGCATAAGGTCCCCATTTCCTTGTTACCCTTGGCTGGGAGCACTCTCAGCTCCTAGAGGCTGCTCTCAGATTCTTGCCTTGCCTATTTCCATAACGTGGCTGTTTGCTTTTTCAGTGCTGGCAGGGAAATCTCCAAATTCAAATCTCTGTCCTAAGTTGCTTAGTGTGAAGTCTTAGCTAACAGAGAGTACTCAAGGGAATGACTCTTCCATCACCTATGTGGTACTTTGTTGTCTGGAAGCAAGTCAGGTTCCACGCAGACTCAAGGGGAGGGAATAACACAAAGGCCTGGATATCAAGAGAAGAATTTCTGGAGCCATCTTAAAATTGTGACTGCCAGGTGCAGTTTCAGCTCCATGAAAGCAGTGGTCAAGTATTTTCAAATTTTTTGCTCAGCGTTGTATTTCTGATGCCTGGCATATAGTAAGTGCTTAATAAATATTTGTTGAGTGCATGACATCAATGAATGAATATTTGGTAGTGGTTGAATGTTACTTATGGTTTCAGCTCTTATATTGGTAATTTCGTATTGAGAAGCAGTCTAGTTTCTTTGGCGTTATTCATTTCTTTTGGTAAAATTGTAAATAATTTTTACCTGGAATCTTTTTTGTCTTAAATCTGGAATTGTAAAACCTAAAATTGTTTGTTTATTATCACAAGTGTCAATCTAATCTCTTATCTCAGAGAGACAACACTCATTGGAAAAATAATTTAGGGCTACATTGCACCAAACTAGCAGATTTCTTGTAACAGCCAGAAACGTTGGCAGCTTTGGAGTTTTGGAGGTGCTGGGTGGGTAGGTTGTCTGAAGTTTCACAGCTATTGCTAATAACAATAATTTCAAATAACTAATAAACAGATTTCAAAAACACTTTGAAAATACTGATTGTTTTATAATAGCTTTATTATAATAGAAATTTTTGTCTAACTTGTGCTTAGAACTTCATGTATAGATTGGTATTATTATTAATTACGGTTGTTCTTCATACTTGTCATAGGAAACATTTTGAGCAAAATTTAGATCTTGAATTACCCGTTGATAAAGGACCATTTTATCTTCAGACAATCAGATATTTCTGACACCAGAGTCTGTGTTCAAATGAGGTGTTGAGAATCTCAATATGTGCCAGTTGGTCCTAGAAGCTATAAAGTAAGCATGGCTTACGTCTTCCAGGGCTATCTGTTTTAGTGATTACATTCAAAGGTAAAATATTTTTTTCTCTGAAGACATACAGGTGCAGTATATTATAGGCTAGAATGGAAAATATGAATGAACTTTAAAAATAAATTTCTTACAGCATGTTGCTTTAGGTGGCTCCCTCTAGGTTCTCTCTTACCTTGATTTATGGTTACTCTCCTCTGCCCTTCAGGTGTATCCGTGGACAAGTTTGAGAGGCACAGTACTGTACCAGGCTCCTTTTACCTGGATCTTGGCAGATGGTAAGGTTCAGAGACATTTCAGGTGGATGTTAGTGGTACAAGGAAAGGAAAATCCAGGGTCAGGGTCCCTTCGTCCACAGGAGATACTTGATAGGAGAGGAGACCTGGTGTCCTGGTAGGTTGGTGAGGGTCTCACTGTTCCCACATGACCTCAGGCACTCATGGTGGGGGTGGTATCAGAGTAGCTGGGATGACTGACAGCTGAGCCTCTCTGCATTTGGTCTTTTATCCTGAACCTCTTCTTGTGATTGACATGGTCCAAAGAAGGCTGCAGTGGAAACTGCAGAGTCTCCTAAGACTGAGATTCAGAAATCCCCCATTAACTACATTCTATTGGTCAAAGCAAATGATGAGTGAGCCCATTGACAGAAGGAGCTAAAAAGACTCAAAAATCTACTATGTGACCTTGGGCAAGTTGCTTAATGCCTTTACGCCTTAATTTTTTTTTATAATCTATGAAATGAGGATAATATTAATACTTACCTCCTGGGGTGGTAGTAAGGATGAACTATGCGATTACTTGAAAAGCACAAGTGAGAGTGAGAAGCTCAGTAATTGTCACCTATTACTGTTCTCCTTATGTATTTGCCTAATAAAAGCCTTAAATCCCACCTTCTTCTTTCCTGAAGCCTTCTGTAACCTTCTTGTCTCTTGGAAAACATACTGTCTTGGTGTCTTATATGCTGGTTAGCATATTGCCTTATGTTACTGTTTTGTGTGTGCGCAACATGGCTCATCTGCTGAAGCTTGCAAGCCTCTGGAGGGTGCAGGGCAGTGTTCATATGGTTTTTTGTATGAGTCCCAGTGCCTAGTTCCCAGTGATGTTTAGTGAATGAATACCATGTTATTCAGAAGAAGATACAAGCATTTCTTTTCTGTTGTTGTAATTTAGTAAGTACTTTTAGTCAAAGTGTAAATATAAAAATGTGAAGGGAAAAATTAAACTCTCCAGTTGTCAGGTCTCACTGTTTACTGTTTAATTAAATTAGGCATATTCACATGGGGAAGATTTTAATCTCCTGAGGAGGGGAAAGGCTCAACTTTGTTCTTCTAAAAAAAGTAAGTGAAGATTTAATTTAGATTTAAATCGGAGAGAGTTGGAAAAAGATTTAAAATCAATACAGTACATTTGTTTTAATGGTCATTTCACTTATTTTAGAATTTCAGGACTTATGAATTCTGAACTTTAACAAGATGAAAGAATTTTGAAATCTTAGTAAAAAACAGGGTCTGTCAGTTTTTATAAATGGAAAACTTGGTACCTAATAAAAAGCCTTTGTTTTTCTAACTTGTGATCATTTCTGGTTGTGGAAAATATATGTGAGTGCCTCTATACCATTCCTAAGGCATCTTGTGCAGGAATTAGACTCAGCTTGCCTGATGCTAATAGCATGAAGTCGGGGTACAGTGTGGAAAGGTGAAAAAAATCTCGCATCTGCTGTTACATGTTGTTAACTCCCTCAGCAGACGTTAAATCATTTCAAGTACAATAATAGTGTGGGAGGTAAATTAACTAACCATTAACAATCTTATAAATACACAATTAACATGCCAACATTTATATGACACATTGATGGGGCAGCAGTAATTTTTGATTGGGAGTTTGCAGACCTTCGAGAAGCCTCAGGCTGTTGCTCATTCAGACAAGTTTTCACAGATTGCAGGTGAGGGGATTGTGAAGTCTGTCTGGTAGAAGGAAGTGAATGTGTGGTGTTTTGAAAGTTCAGGAACAGGAATTTCCCTTCAACCGTTGGCTGGATGTGAGCATTTTAAGTCACATTGCTATCTCAGGTCCTTAGGCAGTGAAGAAGTATAAGGGGGACTCATTTGCTTCTGCTGGGGCTATTTAAAGAGACAGAGAATATTTTATTTGTGGATTTTATAGCTGAAGTTGCTTGAATTTCTGGGGATTTTCTAAAAGATACTCACACCTAACTGGGGATTTAAAGTAGAACCCTTCTCTGTGGTTTCAGGTCAACAAGTAGATGATCTCTGGAGTTCATTTCATGTGTAAAATGTTAAGATTTTTAGTTTCAAACGGTCATTACCTGTGCTCCATACAAATCATGGTTGCATTACTGGAGGGAAGGCTAAGGGTCTAGTCTACTGCATAACACATTTACTGTCTTACATCTTTCATGAGGACCCATGAGAGAAATTTCTCTCAGGCCCTGAACTCAACAACAGGATTTTTAAAAATCACGTTTATTGTAGCTGTTGTAGTTTTTGTTCCTCTTTGTTTTGAGAGGCTACAGGGTGGTTTAAATCCCAAGCTCTTGGATTTGATTCTGGGTTCTGATTTTTTGGTTTTGATTCTTAGTTCTTTGGTGATTAGGTTATTTCATGTGGTGATTAGGTTATTTCATGTAGCATAACATCCTCAGAATTCCCCTGTGTTTTAACATGTCTTAGAATATTTAAGGCTGAGTAACTGTCCATTGTATGTATGTACCACATTTTGTTCATCCATTCTCTGCCATGTGTTTTAAATTACTGTGTAGTATTCTGTTGTATGTATGTGTCATGGCATATGCACCGTTAAAGGATGTTTAGGTTACTTTCAGATTTTCAGTATTACAGTCCTGAGATAAATATTTTTGCAGTTGCTTCCTTAGAGCAAAACCTAGAAGCGGTGTTGTCCAAAGGGTACTCCTGTTTTACACTTTGATAGATACTACCAGACTACCGTTTTCAGTTCAGTTCAGTCGCTCAGTCGTGTCCAACTCTTTGCGACCTCATGAATCGCAGCACGCCAGGCCTCCCTGTCCATCACCATCTCCCGGAGTTCACTCAGACTCACGTCCATCGAGTCAGTGATGCCATCCAGCCATCTCCTCCTCTGTCGTCCCCTTCTCCTCCTGCCCTAATCCCTCCCAGCATCAGAGTCTTTTCCAGTGAGTCAACTCTTCGCATGAGGTGGCTAAAGTACTGGAGTTTCAGCTTTAGCATCACTGCTTCCAAAGAAAACCCAGGGCTAATCTCCTTCAGAATGGACTGGTTGGATCTCCTTGCAGTCCAGGGGACTCTCAAGAGTCTTCTCCAACACCACAGTTCAAAAGCATCAATTCTTCAGCGCTCAGCTTTCTTCACAGTCCAACTCTTACATCCATACATGACCACTGGAAAAACCATAGCCTTGACTAGACGGACCTTTGTTGGCAAAGTAATGTCTCTGCTTTTCAATATGCTATCTAGGTTGGTCATAACTTTCCTTCCAAGGAGTAAGTGTCTTTTAATTTCATGGCTGCAGTCACCATCTGCAGTGATTTTGGAGCCCCCCAAAATAAAGTCTGACACTGTTTCCACTGTTTCCCCATCTATTTCCCATGAAGTGATGGGACCAGATGCCATGATCTTCGTTTTCTGAATGTTGAGCTTTAAGCCAACTTTTTCAGTCTCCACTTTCACTTTCATCAAGAGGCTTTTTAGTTCCTCTTCACTTTCTGCCATATAGATACTACCAAACTACCCCTTTAAAAGCCTCAATTTTCATTCCTTCTGATAGTACATGAAAGTGCCCATTTCTCTGAACTCCTGCCAACATTTTTTTTTTAATTAATTTACTTTTTAATTTTGGCTGTACTGGATCTTCACTGCTTTTCTCTAGTTGCAGCAAATCCAGAGGCTGCTCTTGATTGCAGTGCACGAGCTTCTTGTTGCAGTGCCTTCTCGTTGCGGAGCGTGGGCTCTAGGCGCACGGGCTTCAGTAGCAGCTGTTGCAGCATGTGGGTTTAGCAGGTGCCACGGAGGGGTTCTAGGGTGCGTGGGCTTTAGTAATTGTGCTCATGGGCCCTAAAGCTTCAGTAGGCATCACTTGTGGGCTCTAGTACACAGGCTTAGTTGTCCCACAGCATGTGGCATCTTCCCAGACCAGGGATTGAACCTGTGTCCCCTGTGTTGGCAGGCGATTCCTGTCCATTGTACCACCAGGAAGTCCCAACATTTGGTTTTAAAGATCTTTGATCTCTGCACAACTGATCCAAGAAAAGAACTTGCTTTTCTGGAATACCTTTGTCGTAGAATTCAAATCGACCTTCAAATGATAATTTGCCACTCTTCAAATGATTTAAAACATATTCTTTTGGTTCTGAAAAGTATTTTTGGAATAATTTGATAGTGTCCCAAGGTGACAGTTTTGAAGGTACATTGTAGAGACATTCTCATGCCTGTATTAATTTTGTTTTAAAGCAGTTCTTTCTTTATAATCATACACATGACATGCTCATATATAATTTATCTCTGAAACAAAATTATGTAGTCCTTGAAAGTCAGACAGCAACATTTATTGAATTCCTGCTGTGTGTAAACTGCTTTGTTGCCAGAAAGGCTATGGTTTTATGGCCCCTGACCTTGTGGAACTTTCAGTCTAAATCCTCAAGTACGTGTCATAGGTGGTGGAAAGCATGCTTTTCGGGATAGTCCTGTCAGAGTTCCCTGTCAGAACTGGCACTGAATAAATATTGTTGAATGATACATATAGATTCCTCATTGTAGAAAGTCATAGTGTATACTAATAGAGAAGATATCTGTTTATGTTACGGTGTTTTGGGGGCCTCTGTTCTGTTAGGATAGTCAGGGAGTTGGTATGTGCCTTCAGAAGTGTTTGCCCACAACTCTTCTCCAGAAGAGGTGATGGAACAGATTCATCTTCCTGAAAAAGGTCCTATTGAAGATACTCCAGTGTACTTTTGCTGCTTTGCGCTTGGGCTTTTTGATGCCAGTACACGCATGCATGCTCAGTCGTGTCTGACTCTTTGTGACCCCATGGACTGTGGGCCTCCAGGCTCTAGGCAAGAATACTGGAATAGGTTGCCATTTCCTACTCTGGGGGATCTTCTCAACTCAGGGGTTGAACCTAAGTCTCCTGTGACTCGTGAATCAGCAGGTTTCTTTACCACTGGGCCACCTGGGAAGCCCTTTTGGCGTCAGAATACCTATTAAATTTGTGGCTTCTCACTGAAGCCCTTTGTTTTTACAGGGGCGAACTAGTCAATATGAAGTTAAAAACACCTGCCCCCGTGCTGGTGCCTTGTGGCCTTACTTTCATGAGGAAGATGCTTATCATGATTGCTACAAAGATGAAGTGTTGTTGATCTGTGATTCTGTGGTTCTATTAACAAACAAATACTGTCATAACTGATTCTATGGTTATATACATCTCTTTGTTGTTACATAAGGAGTTCTTATTTTTACAAGTGAAACTTAAATGCTCCCCTTTATTTCTGTAATTTTTTCTGATTATTACACTTAAGGTCGTGGGCTGACATTAATGTTTCTGAGACACTTAGTCTCAGACACTTAGAAGAATCCCATGATATTAGGAGATATACTAGGTCTATATTAGAGTATAAACTTTTTGACTCAGCCTTACCTTATCTTTGCATTTCCCGTTAGCTTCTGTGTAAAATAAGTACTTAGTGCATATTTAAGGGAAAAAATGAAGATGAATATATTTCACTTGATTAGAGATGCTCCTTAGTTAAACTTCTCTCAGTGTCTTCAAGATCCACCAAGTGATGTTAATAGAATGATATGTTGCCAGATAGAAAATGTTAAAATTTCAGTTAGCTGAAGTAATTTATTAACTAGATTTCCCACGTTCCATTTCTAGAAGAAACAAATGACAAAATCATGGTGTTCTAGGTCCTTCTAAGAATATATATCTGCCAGGACTGTTCCGAGAATGGATTCAGTCTGGCTTTCACATTCCTTGCACTTCCTAACTGGTTTAGAGGAGCAGAAAGGTGACTCCAATGACCTTCAGAGTCCTGTTACAAAGGAGACACACTTATTTTACCTGCTGTGTGCTTACGAGAAAAGGATAAATTGTTGACATATTTTAGTTCATGTTCAACAAGAATTGAACATTGAAATTGGTAATGATACTTTTATCATCATCATTATTAAGAGCAGCTAATTTTTAGTTATGTACCAGTTATTCTTTTAAGCATTGTACCCACATAATCTTCTGTATATCCTTTCATCCCCACATCATCTCCATTTTATAAATTAAGGAAAACAGGCTCAGTGAGGTTAAAGTTACTTTGACCAGGCTCACGTGGCTAACAAGTGATAGGGCCAGGAGCTGAACCCAGTTCTGCCGTAAGCCCTTAGGTTCCTAACTACTATCCTATAATGTCTTCCTTGCTGAATGTTCCCGTTTAACTCAGGAGGTACCGTTTTGTTCCCAGAATAAACATCATTACAGTTTTAACAGGATTCAGGAAGCGGTTCTTATAATTAGGTTTCTAAAATAAGAAATTAATCTGGTAGCAGACAAGTTTGATTAATAAGTTTTATTTTAAAAGCACAATACTATCTTGAATCAGAAGGAAGGAAAATGTATGTATTGAACAAAATTAGTTTGATGGTACGTTTTTGTAAAATTCCCGGTGACTCAGAAAGCATGTCTGTGCCCTTTCAGACATTTCACAACTATGACAGGAGAGGGGAATATAAACCGAAGAAATACAGTTTCATACTTTAGCACATCATTTGAGGAAAACACAGCTTGTTCCCCCATGACCTTATAAAGTAATGAGAAAACTACGTGGGAATGAAGGGAGAAAGAAAGGAAAATTTATTGTTTTAACAGTAGTTATGTGCTTTGAGTGGGCTGACTAAGGAGTTACTGTTATTTGTTTTGTAAAAGAGCAAGCCATCTTCTCTGATACCATGGAGATCTCATTGACTAGAGCAGTAGCCCCTAGTGCTTATAAGGATTTCCTTTCAGCTTAGACTTAATCCTTTTAAGCTCCTAGCTACAGGGATAAATGTTGGTTTTCAAGGTAGCATTTTTACCACATTGAATTTGTTTGAAAAATGATTCAGTCATTCTCTGCCTTATTCTTAAATGTTGCTGTGTGCATCATGTTTCTAGGTAGTTGAGCCCGTGAAACAATATGAAGAGGAGAAAATAGCCTTTTAAGGAAATTGGCCCACAGAAAGGATGGCCTTCTTGGACAATCCAACTATCATTCTAGCTCATATTCGACAGTCACATGTGACCAGTGATGACACAGGAATGTGTGAGATGGTTCTCATTGATCATGATGTTGACCTAGAGAAGATTCATCCTCCTTCAATGCCTGGAGACAGTGGGTCAGAAATTCAGGGAAGCAATGGTGAGACTCAGGGCTATGTGTACGCCCAGTCGGTCGATATTACCTCAAGTTGGGACTTTGGTATTAGAAGACGCTCAAATACAGGTAATCATTGCCTTTTAGTCCTGTCTTCTGAGCTTTAAATCAGTAAACAGTCTTATATAGTAATTCATAATGTTGGAATAGGTTTAATGGGAAAAGTTACTCTGTATTGATAGGAACATGAGTGTATTACACCAATAGTCTAAGGCATCTCTCCATCTGTGCGACTGAATGGTGAGAGTCTCTGGAATGACGCTGTTAGAAGGAAGCAGAGGAGGAGTAGGTGAAAAAGTTGACTATGAGAGGAATGTTGGAGATTCTGTTCTAAACAGTCACCATGTAGACAGGGAAGTGGACTGTCTTGAGGATCCTTACCAGAGCAACACTATCACCAGTAGGCAGGGTTCAGGTTACGTGATATGGAGAGCTGGCCAGACGGAGTGCCGCTGCCTGAGACGTTCTCGCCCTGGCGGATTGGAGGGAGACAGCCGACCGTTAAGGCTGCTTTTAGTCGGAATTCCTACTTGGGAGGTGAGATGAGAAAAGGTGCCCCTGTTTTTGATACATTATTTAGTTGATCTCGCTACCCTTTGGTATTCGTGGCCTGAAAATGCTCAGTTTTAGCATATGTATATTTAGTCGTTAGCTTTTAAAAATTCATTCCCCTTTTCCAGCTTATGTTTTTGGGTAGCATTTCAAGGAGTATGTGATGAAGTCCTTTACGTAGATCAACTATTTAGACTATATAATGTAGTTGTTTTAATAATGATGGTATTCTATGAGATAATTTTTTAATTTAGATAATCAGAAAATATAATCTCCTAATCAGTGGCAGTAACCTGCTAACTCCCAGGGAAAGTAATGTAGGATATATAGTAGAACCCTGAAAATATTTGCATGTCTATTTTCATAGTCCATATCTAAGATGATGTGAGGGAGTACTGCTGGTAGAACAGGATACAGTTTACACTACAAAACATGTTAAGGTTTTGGTTCAGAATTCAGCGTTCTCTGACATCTGTCAATACAAAGAATAATTTGGTCTTGTGATGAAAATAATTAATAGCATTTCCCAGTATCCAAAGGAACTTTAAGCAAAACAGGATTCGAGTGAAGGTTTGAATATAATTTTGAACCATTGATTCGCAGTTGTCTAGTTGAAACTGACTTCCTTGCAAGTTATTGAGATATCTTTTATGACAGGCTGAATGTATTTAGTAGGAGAATGCTGCTAAATTGAGAGCTTTATGATTATAATACTTTGGCTGTACCCTTCAGATTTATTAATTGCAGTTGAATGTATTTTGCTTCTGTGGAATTGGGTTCGATCGAGTGACACTGTCAGAATGTTTTTGCCAGCATAGTTTAATTTCAGCAAGATTAGTTTCCGTGTTTCACTGCCACAATGCTAAGGCAGGCATGTAAGACTTCCTACCTTGAAAGTGGTTGAAAGAAAACTTTATTTTATTTATTTATTTTTATTAGCATTGGGCCAGGATAGGAAGTTGAAGATTAGCAAGAGGAACCTAATTTGAAGAGGTGGCATAAGCTGTGACTTTCTTTTCCGTTGTAGTCTCCACGTGCTGGACAGTATTGTGTGCTGGACGGTATTTCTTCAAAAGATCCGGTTAACTGACTTTTGAAAGTTGAGCACCTATTGTAGTATAATCACAAATGCATAATTTTAGGTGATGCTTTTGTTTTTGTTGTTGGAATTTCTTAAGCTAGCACTTAGATGCTAAGAATTAATTAAGATTGTGGGGTATTCAAGTGACCAAGGAATTTACTTTTTAATCCTTTTAGCATATCTTAAAATTTTGTATAAGAAAAATTATTCTTTTTAAGATTTGACTAATGTTACAAAGATACAAATCATTTATTTTACTACCTATAAACTGTTTCAGCCCACTGAAGAAAAGCTATGCTAATTTATATAGCTTTGACATTTTATAATTTTCATGATTTTTAGATAAAGGATTTTATATTTAAAACTTTAATAGTCTAGTCTGAGTTCATTTATCTTTAATTTTTGAAACGGGTAGAGTAATTCATAACAGTAATTTTATTCCTGTAATGTAATATTCACTTCAGTTCATTTGTGCATTAAAATTCCTTTAAGACCGTTATTAATGATTTATATAATGAAATGTCATATTAATCACAGAAGTTTTCACATTTTATTATTCTCTTCCATGTTAATACTATCTTTATGATCTCTATTAATGTTTTATATCCTCTAATTTCAATTATAAATCAAGAATATTTTCATGTTTTTGTTGGTATTTGCTTTTCAGGGGTGCCACCTTTAAAATTTTATGACTTTTTCCCTACATATGCAATATAAAACATCTTTATTCATATAAAGGTAGTTAATTATGTCTTTGTTTATAGTAAACTTACATTGACAAACTTATAGTTATAATATTTCTTTTCAAGCTCAAAGATTAGAACGACTCCGAAAAGAGAGACAAAACCAGATCAAATGCAAAAATATTCAGTGGAAAGAAAGAAATTCTAAGCAATCAGGTAAATCAAAATAATTTTAATTGTTAATTTGAGATTTATATCTTTAGTTTATATTATTATGTAAGAGCTTTTATTTTTAATTCATTCTTTTAAATACCGTAGGCTGCTACCTCTTGTGTTTTGAGCTTTGAACTCTTTCATTTGCGTGCCTTGGCCCTCCGAAGCTGTGTGTTCTTTAGGTCTTGTCTTTTTGGCTACTCTTCCTTTATGGGGGACAGGAATTCATGAGTGCAGGGCACATTTTGTAGGAACTGTTGTGCTGGTACCTTGTTCTTAGAGCCAAGGCGTACCTGTGGTTTGGATGGGCCTCGAGATTATAGATTCCACCTGGCAATTGTAACCTAGACTTTCCCTTGCATTAGTGACCCCAGTAACAACCTTTTTTGCTTATATGCTGATTCTTCTCCTTTAGCTTACAAACCATTATGTTGCTGGTATCAGCATTTCCAGAATGTCTTCCTGTGGTATGTATATTAAAAAGCTGACCATTGATGTATTTTCAAAACTTCAAGAAGAGAAGACTTTTTAAAAAATTATAAAATTGAATGCTATTAAAATATTTTCTAATGTTTTATCATGTTTCCTTGACTGTTCTCTTTTTTCTCTCCTTTCAAATAAGTGTCCGCAGTCTATCTTTTAATCTTCATACCTCGCACTACTACCCTGGCGTATAATATGTGACCAGTCAATTTTTGTTGACTGACTCCTTTGCTATATAATATTTATGAAGCTAATAATATTCATGATTATCACAGTAAGAGCAGCACCTACCTAGTGCTGTGATAAGTACCTTATGTGTATTACTTCCAGTGAATGCTTCTATAAGGTGTAAGTTTCATTGCCATTGTTAACAAGTGAAAAAGAAGGTCACAGGGACAACTTGCAGAATTTACAAGGCTAGGAAGTGGTAGTGCAGTAGAGTCATGTTTTGTATCTAGCACTGTCTATCTCAAGCCCAGTCTCTTTCTGCTAAACCACATCATATAAAGTGGTTATTGCTTTCTCCTACTATGATTGTAAACCCAGGAGTGTTCATTGGGTATGATTTTCTTAATGATTGCTTGTAAATGGTGACTGTGTAGAACCAGAAATCTCATCCACTTCTTTCTCCTTATATCTCACTTCTGTGACTTCCTGTAATTCTCCTTGAATGTCTTTTTAGTTTTGCCCTTGATATTTTTAAAATCTCTCCAGAGTGGCCTTTTCTGTTGATCTAGCTAATACTTCTCTCTGTTGTATTTAGCACGAACTGGGAAATCTTTCTATCATTTATCTTTTCTACTTTCTGCAAAATTTTTGTATATCTTAAGTGTTTTTCCTATTTATTGCTTCTTAATGAGTTCAGAGCCAGTTTAGTAAGCCCGGCTCTCCAGTTACCCTTTGCTTTGCCATCTTTACTTCCATATCTTATGCTATGCTATGCTATGCTAAGTCACTTTAGTTGTGTCCGACTCTGTGTGACCCCATAGACGGCAGCCCACCAGGCTCCCCCGTCCCTGGGATTCTCCAGGCAAGAACACTGGAGTGGGTTGCCATTTCCTTCTCCAATGCAGGAAAGTGAAAAGTAAAAGTGAAGTTGCTCAGTTGTGTCCGACTCTTAGCAGCCCCATGGACTGCAGCCTACCAGGCTCCTCCGTCCATGGGATTTTCCAGGCAAGAGTACTGGAGTGGGGTGCCATTGCCTTCTAACAATCATTAAAAAATAAATTAATAGAGGAGTAGAGCATCTCAAATAACAGCATTGACACCTTTCATAATGTGAGAAAAAACTTCTTCAACCTAAATTTTGATGCATTTAATAATCTAATAATTAGAGATACATCTAATAAATTTTAATACATCCATCACCCACTCCTTAAAGTCAAATCCTCTCTACCTTTTGTTCAGTGTTTCACAGAATGTGCTGGAGGCAAATAAACAGTCCCCTATTTGCTTTCATTTTAACCACACTGTCCCATTTCTCTCTCCCTCAGTTTCTTTCCTTCTTATTTCTGTCTCAGAGATTTCAATAATTGACCCTGAGATCTTAATTCTGGAAAGGCTCTTCAAAGTGCCTGCCCACGCTTTGAAATGTTGACCTTGATTCTGACCAGACCAGTAGCCTGCCTGGTGGTTATTCCTCGTCAATGCCTTTGAATTTTCTGTTAAGCTGGGTTCCATTGTTACCACAGACTTACACCCAGGTATCCTGAAATGGTTAGAAAAGTGGAGTCCTCAGTCCACTAAACATCTCCCTGGCAAACGGAGCAGTCATTCTGTTTTCACACATCTCTCAAACTCATACTCTCTTTTGGCAAGAAATGCCATGACCAAATCATTTTTATTTTAATTGGGAATTTTGGCTAAGTTATCATGCATTTACTCACTCTTTTTATGCTAATTACATTTTGTTCAAAATTCTTTCATCTGCTTTTCCTTATCTTTGTTTTACCTCATTCCCCACTAGAAGAATCATCATTGTGAATGTGATGATCTCCCCTGCAGTGTTCTTTTCCCATAATTATTCTGTCTGCGTCCAGTCCATTCTTTAAGATACTGCCTAAATGCAGGCTTTCCATAGAGGAGTTGGAAAGGATCCTAGAAGCCATCTGGTCTGTACCTCGAAGTTCTTCATGAACATACTGACGCGTGTGCCACAAGACCATGTGATAAACGTAATACCTTATAGTAAGATCCTTTTAGTGTTTCTGTAACTAAAACTGCATGGATAAATTTGAAGCCAATGTCATTAGAAGACAGCGTTGTCAGGAATAATGTCAAATCAAGGACTAGTATTTTTAATTTTATTGTTTTAAAATGGTGTTTTATATTACTTACAAAATTAGTTAATACTCTTACACATTGAGTCATTTAACAAGTATTTCTTCCACAGCTTCTGTGTGCATAGTAATTCACCACTCGGTGCTTCGGGGAATACATGATTCCCGTCCTCAAAAAGTTTGAAGTCTAGTGGAATTCAAGGCTACATGTAAGGTTAAATAATAGCTTAAAATAATAATGTACTTTATATCAGTTACTTATGAATATTCCTGGTTTTCTTTATATGACTTCTGTTATATAGCAACAGTTCCCAGGTGCAGTGGCTATATAAAAGTCAGAAATGCATCCAAAAGTGTTATAATGACATCTGTATGCGTTTCTAGGCCCTGTCTGTGGAATTCCTGATTTAGTAGATAGAGGTTGGGGTCCACAAATCTGTATTTTTCAGAAGCTCACTGGGTGAATCTAATGGGTAACTAGCTCTAAGCACCACTGGATTATATGCCACCCACTAAGTTGACTTCATGCAAGTAGAACAAATTAGTTGTTAATATTTCTATATTATTGATGAGAAGATGAGTACAGAGGTGCTGAATAACTTTCCCAAGTTACTTACAAGTGGTAAATGGTAAAGTCAGAATTCTTGCCCCGGGCATTCTGACTGCAGAGACTGTAGTCTGTCTGCTCTGTCCCCTTCTCTCCCATACTGCAGGCAGAAAGGAGCTGCTCCGAGCGCTTTGGGTATTGAAGGGTCTTCGATGTTCCCTTGCACCTTTCCTTCTCTCTCTGTCAGCTGCAGGTAGGGTTCAGGAAAGTTGCCAAAGCTTCTATATTAAAAAAAAACAAACAAACACCTTCCAGTGGCCAATAACAAAAAGCAAGTGAAGTTAAAGTTGAAGAGCAACGTGAGATCGAATAATTCAGGAAGTACAGCTGTGCCTTATGAATGGCTTAGAACCAGGAGGAAGGGCTCTGGGACGTTTCCCAGTCTTATGCTTTTTTTGTGCTCATCTGATCTCTCCTTCCTCCTCCTGTTCTGCTCCCTCTCCCCACAACTACTTTGTCTGCTTGTCTGATCCAGAGTTATTCATTCAACAAGTATTTATTTAGCTCCTACAGTACACAGGAAGAAATAGAGAAAAACAATAGAATGGGAAAGACTAGGGATCTCTTCAAGAAAATTAGAGATACCAAGGGAACATTTCATGAAAAGATGGGCACAATAAAGAACAGAAATGGTATGGACCTAACAGAAACAGAAGATATTAAGAAAAGGTGGCAAGAATACTCAGAAGAACTATGCAAAAAAGATCTTCATGCTCCAGATAATCACAATGGCATGATCACTCACCTAGAACCAGGCATCCTGGAATGTGAAGTCTAGTGGGCCTTAGGAAGCATCACTACAAACAAAGCTAGTACAGGTGATGGAATTCCACTTGAACTATTTCAAATCCTAAAAGATGATGCTGTGAAAGTGCTGCACTCAATGTGCCAGCAAATTTGGAAAACTCAGCAGTGGCCATAGGACTGGAAAAGGTCAGTTTTCATTCCAATCCCAAAGAAAGGCAATGCCAAAGAATGCTCAAACTACTACACAATTGCACTCATCTCACATGCTAGCAAAGTAATGCTCAAAATTGTCCAAGCCAGGCTTCAACAGTACGTGAACTGTGAACATCCAGATGTTCAAGCTGGATTTAGAAAAACCACAGGAACCAGAGATCAAATTGCCAACATCTGCTGGATCGTGAAAAAAGCAAGAGAGTTCCAGAAAAACATCTACTTCTGCTTTATTGACTATGCCAAAGCCTTTAACTGTGTGGATCACCACAAACTGTGGAAAATTCTGAAAGAGATGGGAATATCAGACCACCTGACCTGCCTCCTGAGAAATCTGTATGCAGGTCAGGAAGCATACTGGACCTGTATGGAGGTCCAGTCAGAAGTGGACATGGAACAACAGATTGGTTCCAAATAGGAAAAGGAGTACATCAAGGCTGTATATTGTTACCCTGCTTATTTAACTTATATGCAGAGTACATCATGAGAAATGCTGGGCTGGAGGAAGCACAAGCTGGAATCAACATTGTCAGGAGAAATATCAATAACCTCAGATGTGCAGATGACACCACCCTTATGGCAGAAAGTGAAGAAGAACTAAAAAGTCTCTTGATGAAAGTGAAAGAGAAGAGTGAAAAAGTTGGCTTAAAGCTCAACATTCGGAAAACTAAGATTATGGCATCCCATCCCCTCACTTCATGGCAAATAGATGGAGAAACAGTGGCTGACTTTATTTTTCTGGGCTCCAGAATCACTGCAGATGGTGATTGCAGCCATGAAATTAAAAGACGCTTACTCCTTGGAAGGAAAGTTATGGCAACCCACTCCAGTACTCTTGCCTGGAGAATCCCATGGAGGGAAGAGCCTGGTAGGCTACAGTCCATGGGGTCGCAAAGAGTCGGACACGACTGAGCTACTTCACTTTCTAAATAGCATATTAAAAAGCAGAGACATTACTTTGTCAACAAAGGTCCATCTAGTCAAGGCTTTTCCAGTAGTCATGTATGGATGTGAGAGTTGGAGTATAAAGAAAGCTGAGCGCTGAAGAATTGATGCTTTTGAACTGTAGTGTTGGAGAAGACTCTTGAGAGTCCGTTGGACTGCAAGGAGATCCAACTAGTCCATCCTAAAGGAAATCAGTCCTGGGTGTTCATTGGAAGGACTGATGTTAAAGCTGAAACTCCAATATTTTGGCCACCTGATGCGAAGAGCTGACTGATTTGAAAAGACCCTGATGTTGGGAAAGATTGAGGGCAGGAGGAGAAGGGGACGACAGAGGATGAGATGGTTAGATGGCATAACTGACTCAATGGACATGAGTTTGGATAAACTGTGGGAGTTGGTTAGGGACAGGGAAGCCTGGTGTGCTGCAGTTCATGGGGTCGCAGAGTCGGACACGACTGAGCAACTGAACTGAACTGATTCTGGGAAGGATTGAAGGCAGGAGGAGAAGGGGACGACAGAGGATGAGATGGTTGAATGGCATCACCAACTCAATGGACGTGAATTTGAATAGACTCTGGGAGTTGGTGATGGACAGGAAGGCCTGGTGTGCTGCAGTCCATGGGATCGCAAAGAGTTGGACATGACTGAGCAACTGAACAGTTATGCACTGTTATAGGCCTAAAAGGTACAGCAGTAAACAGGAGGCAAAATCTCTCCTCCGATGGAGCTTGTGGGGAGAAAGAGTTAACAGACACCGTATGTGGGATGTCAGAATGGGATAAGTGGCACAGAGAAAAATATTACCTAGCTCAGGGGGATAAGGAGTGCTGCTGCTGCTGCTGCTGCTGCTAAGTCGCTTCAGTCGTGTCCAACTCTGTGCGACCCCATAGATGGCAGCCCACCAGGCCTCACCGTCCCTGGGATTCTCCAGGCAAGAACACTGGAGTGGGTTGCCATTTCCTCCTCCAATGCGTGAAAGTGAAAAGTGAAAGTGAAGTCGCTCCGTCGTGTCCGACTCTTAGCGACCCCATGGACTGCAGCCTACCAGGCTCCTCTGTCCATGGGATTTTCCAAGCAAGAGTACTGGAGTGGGGTACCATTGCCTTCTCCAAGGAGTGCTAGGCAGGGGATTTTGCTGTTTTTTATAGGGTGATCAGGGAAGGCCACATGAGGAAGAGATCTGAAGGAAGTGAGGGAGTGAGCCAGGCAGGTAATGGGAGATGAGTGTTCTAAGATGAGGGATCAGCAAGTACAAAGGTCCTGGGTTGGAAGTGAGACTGATGTACTGGTGGAAAAGCAAGGAAGGATACCTGTTGGTTAGAGCACAGTGAGAAGGGGAAGTGGGTTTGGAGAAGCAAGCCATGGGAGACCTGATCACAGATGGTCCTGTAAGGACCTGGGTAAGGTGATTTGATCAGAGTACTGATATGATATGTGACTTAGTTTCTTTTTCCTAGCTTAAATTTCCTTTAAAACAACTATTTATTATAAGAAATTTCAGACACAGAAACAAGAACTTTTTCAAACATATACAAAACTAGAGAGAATGGTGTCATGAACCCCCCATGCCCATCGCCCAGCTTCAGCAGTTTTAGTAGTCTATGTCTTGTCTCATGTCACTTATATGTTCACCTACCCTTTCCTCCCAGATTATTTTTAAGCAAATCCTTGCTGTCATATAAATGCATACTTAAATACTTATATGTTTTTTTATGTGTACTTAAACTGCACTACCACTATTCTCCTAAAAATGAGCAGGAATTCTTTACAGTTATCAAATATTTCCTTGTTTCAAACCCCCCTCCCCTGATTTAGTTTGTTCAGGTCTAGATCTAAGAGCCACACATTACTTTTGGGTAACATGTCTCATTTCCTTTTTAATCTACAGATTTGGATTCTTCTCCAGCTTTTTATTCTGTAGTTTAATTGTTAAAGAAACTGGGTCTTTTGTCCCATAGAATTTTCTGCATTCTGGCTTTTGCTAATCATATCCCCACAATCTCATTTAATATGTTCCTCTGTCCTCTTTATTTCCTATAAACTGGTGGTTGGATCTGGAAAATTACTCAGATTGAAGTTTGGTTTTGGGTAAGAATACTATGTTCATACTGATCTGTATTTTCTATTGCATCATTTTAGGAAACATGGAATGTCTTCTTGGTTCTTTTTATTTGTGATAAGATTGATGGTAGAATCAGGTGTTGTCCATTCATTATTAAATTACTCCCATCAGCCTCTCGTCTGCTGATTTTAGTGGCCATTGATGAGCATCACTAGATTCATTATCATTGCATGCATGCTCAGTTGTGTCCGACTTTTTGTGACTCTGTGGACTGTAGCCTGCCTGGCTCCTCTTGTCCGTGGGATTCTTCGGGCAAGAATACTGGAGTGTGTTGCCATTTCCTTCTCCAGAAAATCTTCCCAACCCGGAGATCAAACCCAGGTCTCCTGCATTGTGAGGCAGATTCTTTACCTCTGAGCCACTTGGGAAGTCCAGATTCTTTCATTCAGTTCAGTTCATATGCTCAGTCATGTCTAACTCTTTGCAACTCCATGGACTGCAGCACGCCAGCTTCCCTGTCTATCACCAACTCCTGGAGTTTGCTCAAACTCATGTCCATTGAGTCGGTGATGCCATCCAACCATCTCATCCTCTTCTCCTCCTGCCTTCAATCTTTCCCAGCATCAGGGTCTTCTGAAATGAGTCAGTTCTTTGCATCAGGTTGCGAAAGTATTGGAGTTTCAGCTTCAGCATCAGTCCTTCCAGTAAATATTCAGGACTGATCTCCTTTAGGATGGACTGGTTGGATCTCCTTGCTGTCCCAGGGACTCTCAAGAGTCTTCTCCAACACCACAGTTCAAAAGCAAAAATTCTGGCGCTCAGCTTTCTTTAGTTGTGAAATAGTGATTTCTGATTTTATCAGTCTTTCTTCATTTATTAACAAGTTTTATATAAAGAACTTTCCCCTATCTATTATTTGGCCACCCACTATACAGTTCCTACAAGAAAGGTAGGATAAATGCTTGATTCTTCCCCTTTGTTAGTAGTTTTCAGGATGAAGAGTTTATTCCTTAGCATCCTGTATAGGTGACCAGTGAGGGTTTTTTCCCTTTGTATCATTATCCACTCGTGGGCTTTAAGCATAAATTATATTTTTCTATTCATTGCAGTTATTCTTTTTTATGCTAATACTGTCCTTTTGTATAGTGAGTCCCTTCACATTTGCTTCTAATTTCTTTGACACTGTTCCAGTAATCTTTCATAGCTTCCTTGCTTCCTTGTATAACAAGATGTTGCAGGTTCATCTTGCCCATTTTCTTCCCCACATTTGGAATCAGTCATTTCTCCTGGGAGTCTTGATTCTTTTTAGTGGTAAATGCCATTGAGAGACCACAAGTGAGCTCTAGGGGTGCTCACTGGATTGATTTTTTTTTTAATAGGCCTTTTCATGGAGTAGAGCTCAGAAAAAAATAAAATTTTAGAGAGAGGATACATTGTGAGTTAGTGCTGATAATTCCGATTCAAATTTAGGAATTTCTACTTAATTTTTTTGATTTTATGTTTATGTATCTTTTCTCTTGCTGAAAACCTTGGTTCCAGAATTGAAATACGAATGTAATTAGTAACATTATGATTAGTGAGAACATTTTAAGAATCTTTTTTATCTTTTTAATACATTCCACTAGGAAATACAGTCATGTTGCTCTGTGATAAAGTTACTTAAAATAATTTGTCTCTTTGTAGTTAAACTACCAACTAAATACTACGCTTAGGTTCATGTATTTCATTTTGCTTTATTTTTTGAGGTTGCATTTTCCTTTATTAATTACAGAAAACATTTATGTGGTTCCAAAGTTAAATACATAGAAGAAGAGAAATCTAGCTTCAATCTTTATCTTCTACTCTTTTAGTCATTTTAAAAAAGGTTTTGGCTTTCCTGTCCACTTACAACTATATATAAACATATTCACATTCGTATCCCCTTTTTTAAAATTAAAGATAGCATAATACACCCTATTTTATGCAACACATATTTCAGTTAACAACGTATCCTGAGAATTACTCTGGATATGGAGCAATCTATGGAGATAGGTTTCATGATGTGGATGTATTATAGTTTAGCCACGAAAGCCCTTGTGGAGGGATATTTGATAGTTTTCAGGCTTTTGTCGGAAAAGGCAATGGCACCCCACTCCAGTACTCTTGCCTGGAAACTCCCATGGATGGAGGAGCCTGGTAGGCTGCAGTCCATGGGGTCACTAAGTGTCGGACACGACTGAGCGACTTCACTTTCACTTTTCACTTTCATACATTGGAGAAGGAAATGGCAACCCACTCCAGTGTTCTTGCCTGGAGAATCCCAGGGATGGGGGAGCCTGGTGGGCTGCCGTCTATGGGGTCGCACAGAGTCGGACACGACTGAAGCGACTTAGCAGCAGCAGCAGCAGCAGGCTTTTGCTGTTGCAGATGGCACTGCAGTGAAAAGCCTCCCACATATGAGTTTTGTTTTATTGCTAGTATCCCTAGGATCAGATCCTGAAAGTGATATTGCTGGGTCAAGAGGTAAATATATGGTTTTCTTGGACATTCCCACATTCCCCCTTAGTTGAGAATTTACTCTTTTGCATTCCCTCTAGTAATAGTGTCTATTTCCTCATAGCCTTAACATTTTTGATTTTTGCCAATCTGATAGAAGTGCAGTGGTATCAGTGTGTAGTTTTAATTTGCGTATCTCTTATTGTGAATGTGGTTGCACATCTTTCCATTTGGTTAAGAGTTATTCGAGTTTCTTCTTCTGTGAATATTGTATATTTTTCTATAGGGTTGTTGATCAATGTCTTCTCTACTTTGAGACTCTTTATATAATTAGGAAGTTTTTATTTTTATAGCATCAGATTTATCCATTTTCTTATTCTGAAGTTTATAACTCATATTTAAAAAAAAACTCATTGGCTGGCTCTGGGTTGGGTGGGGGAGGAAAATGTGGAAACAAGACCAGTTTGAAGATGGTGGTAATAATCCAGCTTCCATAGCCATAGGTGGTTCTGGATATCTTCTAAAGTTTCTCTTGATGGATAAAGTGTGAAAGAGAAAAGTGGAATGACACTTAAGTTTTTTGCCTGGCAGAACAGAGTTGACATGAACTGAGAAGATGATTGTGGAAGGGGCAGGTTAGTGGAAAGATCAAGAGGTTGGTTATATAAGGACATGAAAAGTTTGAGATGCCATCAGGCAACCAGGTAGAGGAGTGAAATAGAAAGTTGAATATGCAAGTCTGTAATTTTAGTGAGTATTTAGGAATAATCATTTAGAAGTTATCAGCATACAAGGGTATTTATTTATTTAAGTTTTCCCTATTTATTTATTTTTTATTGAGGTATGCTTACATACATTGAAATGTACAAGTGTTAAATGTTTGATGACTTTTGCCAACATACACACCCGGGTAACTAACATTCCAGTCAAGTATGTAGCATTTCTGTAACCCAGAAAGTTCCCTCGCGCTTTCTAGTTAATCCACTGCCCAAAGGCAATTACTATTCCGATTTATATCACCACAATTTAGTTTTTACTTTTGTAAAATGGTGTTTCTTCAATTTCAGTCTGAATTTGGCAATAAGGAGTTCATGATCCAAGCCACAGTCAGCTCCTGGTCTTGTTTTTGCTGACTGTATAGAGCTTCTCCATCTGTTTTTGCTGACTGTATAGAGCTGCAAAGAATATAATCAATCTGATTTCAGTGTCGACCATCTGGTGATGTCCATGTGTAGAGTCTTCTCCTGTGTTGTTGGAAGAGGGTGTTTGCTATGACCAGTGCATTCTCTTGGCAGAACTCTATTAGCCTTTGCCCTGCTTCATTCTGTACTCCAAGGCCAAATTTGCCTGTTACTCCAGGTATTTCTTGACTTCCTACTTTTGCATTCCAGTCCCCTATAATGAAAAGAACATCTTTTTTGGGTGTTAGCTCGAGAAGGTCTTGTAGGTATTCATAAAACAGTTCAACTTCAGCTTCTTCAGCATTACTGGTCGGGACATAGGCTTGGATTACCATGATATTGAACATGGAACAACAGACTGGTTCCAAATAGGAAAAGGAGTACGTCGAGACTGTATATTGTCACCCTGCTCATTTAACTTACATGCAGAGTACATCATGAGAAATGCTGGGCTGGATGAAGCACAAGCTGGAATCAACATTGTCGGGAGAAATGTCAATAACCTCAGATGTGCAGATGACACCACCCTTATGGCAGAAAGTGAAGAAGAACTAAAGAGCCTCTTGATGAAAGCGAAAGAGCAGAGTGAAAAAGTTGGCTTAAAGCTCAGCATTCAGAAAACGAAGATCATGGCATCTGGTCCCATCACTTCATGGCAAATAGATGGGGCAACAGTGGAAACAGTGGCTGACTTTATTTTTCTGGACTCCAAAATCACTGCAGATGGTGATTTCAGCCATGAAATTGAAAGATGCTTACTGCTTGGAAGGAAAGTTATGACCAGCCTAGACAACATATTAAAAAGCAAAAACATTACTTTGTCAACAAAGGTCCGTCTAGTCAAAGCTATGGTTTTTCCAATGGTCACGTATGGATGTGAGAATTGGACTATAAAGAAAGCTGAGCGCCGAAGAATTGATGCTTTTGAACTGTGGCGTTGGAGAAGACTCTTGAGAGTCTCTTGGATTGCGAAGAGATCCAACCAGTCCATCTTAAGGGAGATCAGTCCTGGGTGTTCATTGGAAGGACTGATGTTGAAGCTGAAATTCCAATACTTTGGCTACCTGATGCGAAGAGCTGATCTCATTTGAAAAGATCCTGATGCTGGGAAAGATTGAGGGCAGGAGGAGAAGGGGACGACAGAGGATGAGATGGTTGGATGGCATCACCGACTTGATGGACATGGGTTTGGGTGGACTCGAGGAGTTGGTGATGGACAGGGAGGCCTGGCGTGCTGCGGTTCACAGGGTCGCAAAGAGTTGGACACAACTGAGTGACTGAATGGAACTGAAAATGGTGTTTACCTACGTATTTTATCTTTTTGGCTATGCTGCACCGCTTGTGGGATCTTCATACTACAGCCAGGGATCAAACCTGGGCCTCTGGCAGTGAAATCCAGGAATCACTAATCCAGATTCTGGAATATATAAGTACATTAATCAACAGGTTAATATCTATTAATTATACATTAATAGCAATAGATTAAAATACACATTTAAGAACATTTTAGATTGCTACTAAAGTGGTATTTTAAATATTGGAAGTGCTGTTCTACCTGTAATCAATCAACAAGTTTATTGCTGTACTTTGGAAAGGAATGATCCTTTATCAAGCACCTATTTCTTCTTGTTCAGTCACTAAGTCATCTCTGATTCTTTGCAACCCCATGAACTGCATCACACCAGGCTTCCCTGTCCTTCACTGTCTCCCGTAGTTTGCTCAAACTCATATCTATTGAGTTGGTGCAGCCATCCAACTGTCTCATCCTCTGTCGCCCTCTTCTCCTGCCCTCAGTCTTTCCCAGCACTAACGTCTTAGCATCAGGTGGACAAAGTATTGGAAAAAGCAAAAACAAAAAACCTACTGGGTGCTAGGAACAATGCCAGGTGTCTTCTTATCTTGTCCCCACAGTGATCCTAAGAGATAAGTTACCAATAACTCCAGAAGAAACTCTGAGTTTATCAAAGTTGTGACTTATCAAAGTCACTGTACTGTTATCAGTAGAGTTAAGTGTGAAGTGATAACGTATTAACTCTTCCATTCTCTGACTAATTCCCAGTTGGACTTCTCTCCTCAACCTATGACACTTTCCCCCTTCCTCCTTTGGTTCCTACATCATGGAGAAAAGGATCTAATTGTTTTTTAAAAGGTGGCATTTCTGGAGAAGGAAATGGAAATCCACTTCAGTATTCTTGCCTGGAAAATCCAATGGATGGAGGAACACAGTGGGCTACAGTCCATGGGGTCAAAAGAGTTGGACACAACTTAGCGACTAAACGACCACCACCACCTAACTCCTTACCACAGACTGAACACATGCGTAATTTCCATGCTCAGGTATTTAGTCAGCACAGTGCTTGGTGAGATCCTAGTTTGGTAATCGCAATTACAGATAGTTGATCTGGATGTTTCAGTCTTAGGACTGTATCATACAGGTGTTATCCTTGTACAGGTCTGTGTTTAGTTACATAACTTCCTCGTCCATTCTGCCCTGGCCTTTGGGAGGTCCATCTGCTTTCTCCCTTTCCCTTTCCATTGTTCTGCTGACCCGGGAGGCTGGATCTGGAGGTTCACTCTCTGGACATATCAGATTGTATGCATGCATATCATAATCATAGTAGCCTTCTTGTTGATTCAGGTCACTAAATGCATGAGGTTTTCAGAAATGTATGCTACTATTAACAAAATAAATAAATAATTTTCTGGGCCCAAGAAGCTAGCATACTATTCATTCACACACAAAAAATACGTCACTTTGCTATCTAATCCACATTCTGAATTTGTAAGTACATGTAATCAACAGATTAATATCTGTTAATTATACATTCATAGCAACAGGTCCTTTTCTCCTTGTTTGCCATATAAATCTATAGGGACTCATCTGATAAAGTTGTCCCACTAATTTGTTGAAAATAACTTGTTACCTTTTTAAAAAGTTCTAAGTGACTATTTCAGAATTATGTTTAATCTCAGTTCAGGTTGGTTGTGCTCAAGAATGGAATGAATTGAATTTAGTTATTGCATATTTTAAGATTGATTCATTTGAAACTTTAAGTATGGAAAATTTCGAACATCACAAAAATAAAAAGTACAATGAACCCCCATGTACTTACCATCCAGCTATCACCTTAAATGACATTCAGATTAATATAGAGAATTAAATGATCTTTGAGAGGGTATGGAACTAACTTGTCTTGGTTCACTAATGAGTAAGTGCTGAAGATTTTGATTTAATAACTTAATCTGAATTCCTTCAATCATTATTTTATTCATTGATTCATGCAATGAAATTTATTGAAGGTCTACTGTGTTCATTAGTGCCTAATGGCTAAGAGCCTTGGTAGGGTGCAAATCTTAGCCCTGCTCCTTACAGGCTGTGTGACCAGGGGCTAATCAAACTATTCTATGCTTCAGTTTCCACACTGACACAATTGAGATAATGCTAGTGTCTACCTCAAAAGTTTGTTATGAGGTTTAGATGAGATAAACTGGCTTCCTCAATGTATGTTAATTACTGTTATTATAAATACTCTTCCTGCTTTTCCTTTTCCACTTCTTCATCTTTGTCATCCAGATTATGTGCTAGGTACACATTGGGAACCATGAGAGGGTTAAGTTGTGAACCGTGTCCTTGAAAAACCAGAACTTCAAAATTAGAGGGAGGAGAGTCCTTTAGGATTATCTGGTTTGACAAGTCCAGAGAGGTTAGTGAATAGTCCAGAATCACACATCTGTTAGTGGCAAAGCCAGGCCAAAGCTTAGATCTCGCAGCTGTGAAATGCTCTTCTTATAGGATAGCCCTTCTGTTGATTTATCTTACCTCTGCCCCTTTCCTTAAACCCTCGTCTTTCTAAATTGACAAACATGACCTAGATGTATATTTCAGTGTTCTGCTGGTTCAGTGCACAGACATAACAGTATATGTTAGGCCTGTTGCACATATCAGACCTGAACATGTCCTTGGATACTCCCTGCTTAAGGTTCCAAGGAAGACTTTAGGGAAGGTAGACACAGGTCGTCTCTCTCTGTTGTAATCACAAAGATGTTTTTATCTTCCTCTTGTATCACAGCCCAGGAGTTAAAGTCACTGTTTGAAAAAAAGTCCCTCAAAGAGAAACCTCCAAATTCTGGGAAGCAGTCTATATTATCTGTACGCCTGGAGCAGTGCCCCCTGCAGCTGAATAATCCCTTTAACGAGTACTCCAAATTTGATGGCAAGGTAAGTAAACTGTAACGCATCCCTTCAGGTAATGCCTCGACTGAATGGAGTTACTGTTGGTATTGTCATTCTTATTTTTATCAGATTTAAATTTAAGTAGGTTTCAAAAGGGAGTCAGAATAAACAAAGGATGTCTCTCACATTTTCAAAGACTGAGGGTGTGAAAAGGTCTGGATTTGGGCTTAACTGTTGTTTCCACAGTGATGTGTTTGGGAGGATGAAAACAGAAACAGTCCTGAGATAGGAATGTGTGTTCCTGTTTTATGTCCTGAGGTTTAGGTTAGTCAGGTTGTGATTAATTAAGATCCAACTGTGGGGAAAGCCTTGAAAATGGTTCTGGGAGGCAGTTTGCATTGTCTTGTATGAGTCTTGATTATAACTCCACAAATTGTGGACGTTAGAGCTTCTCTTCAGAATTCTAGGATGTTGCTTTGCATTTCAGTATTTTATTGAATCTCGTTTGACTCTTGCTGTGCAGGATGACTTAATTTTTTCCTGTCCTGACAATTTACAGTTTGTAAAATTAAAGTGTGTTTATTTTCCTTTTAGAAAAAGGACCATTATTTTAAGTGGAGTATAGCTCTACGTGAGCACCCACTCTCCTGCATTCCCACATTCTGTGTCTCTGTACCAAACTGAGCTGGGCTTCTTTCAGAACTGTAGCAGTCGATTTTTTTATTTATTGCCATTATGTTTGCTGTCTGTCAGTGGCGTGGGGGTGCTGAGTGATAGCTTGTTGCCTGGAGGGATTGTGTACAATTTGTCTTATTTCAGCACAGTTGCAATTAATAAACATAGAACTCTTTGCTTATGTTTGCACTTTTCATATTCAAGTCCTGGTTATATGCTGGTTCTGTCAGTTGTCATCTTTGAGCATGGTGATGTTCTTTACTTTGAAACACTTTCATCTCATACAATTCAGCATGGTTTCACTGGTTTTTTGTTTAGTATCTAAGTCATGTCCAACCCTTTGCCACCCTATAGACTGTGGCCCCCCAGGCTCCTCTGCCGATGGGCTTTCCCAAGCAAGAATACCCAACAACAGCTGGGTTGTCATTTCCTTAAGTAAGCATATATGGCCGTTGGCACATGAGGTCATTGATGCTGGCAGAGAAGAACAGAAACTAAAAACAAAATGCATAAGTAACATAAAATCCTAATTTGCTCAGGAATTTTCCCCCTAAAACATCAGAAAGCACTTTTAGTAAGTTAGAGATTGTATCCTGTGAAGAGCTGCTCTTCAGTCTGCCCCTGCCCCCATCTCCTGCTGCTGCTTGTGGAATACAGCAGAGAGAAGGGTCCCCCTAGGGAACGGGAACGTCAGCCTCTGGAAACAAGTGAGTTGGGCTTAAGGGGACTTTTTTTTGGAAATACTGCAGTTGATTCATTTGGAAATGTGAGACGTTATTATTGGGATTAGATTACATGGCTGGAATTTATTTGTTTCCTATCGTCTCATTGTTTGAGGATGTAATGAATTCTGGAGTAATTAATATGTGGTAATGCTTTGCCAACAAAATAGCACAGATCTTTAAAAATACCATAGTCTAGAATTTTGATTATGCTATTAGATTCTCCTATAAATAACTTACACTTGGACTTGTTTGAAGGTTGTGAACTCTGTGTGTTATATATACCTAATTTCTGAAGTGCCAGGAAGGAATTGAAAACTAAACCATTTCCTCAGTCACAAAGGAATTATTTTTGCTAGATGTGTGTTTACACTTACAACTCTTGATGTTTTTTGTCATATCAAATGTATTTGTAATCAGCAAAGGGTGTGAGCATGGCCCAATCACCATTGTACAATTGATTAAGAAAGATTTATATATCGATAAGTCTTTCTTGTGATACAATGCTATTTTTTTATTATCCTACATATTACAATTGCTAAAACACAATTAAACCCTTGTTCTCATCTATTATTTAATATTGATGCATTTGGCAGATGTGTAATGAAAGTGGCTAATATTTGAAGGATATTGTACTGTACATATTAAATTAGTCTTTCTTTTATCTTTGTGAAATGCATCAATATGATATTCAGTGACATCTCAATGATTAATAGAGAATTATACTTGAGTCAAGCCTTTTCGTAACCTAGAAATTAAAATGACTATTCAAATAACACCTCAAAATGATGAAATTAGCATTTTGTGATTGCATAATAATGGGATTGTAGTAGTTATAACAGCACCATGGCTGCCTCTAGAGTTAAGATCATGTCAACCCCTTGATAATAAAGCCTTTCTGTGAGAGTCGACTTTAATAATTTCCAGATTGATTCTTCCCATAAATCATTTGACTTTCAGCACTAAATTTTTGTTACTGTTGTAACTTAAAATTATTTTATTTTTATTCAGTTCATATTTAAGAAGTGAAATGAGTGTCCTGTTTTAATGATTCACCATCTTGTCATCACTCCCTGTTTTTGCTTCAAATGTAAGAGTTTTTCATGTATTTTGATAGTTCCTTCTTTTTTTGCAAAGGTTTGTTAAAACCACTAAAATATGTACAGTTTTTCCCCCCTTACAAATATTCACAATGCTTTTCTTGGGAATAACTTTTGCCTTATTTACATAATTAACTGAGTTGCTTAGGTCTCTTGGGCAAATGGTACATAATTGGGGAGAGAAAGGGACAGGAAAGAGTTTGGGGTCAATTAAATATGCTAAAAAACTACTTAATTATGTATTTCCTCAAGAGACTAACTGCTGTGAAATCCTCCTTATGATTAAACTAGCCTTGGATTTGAAAAAAAGGATTTTGTTTTTGGTATGGTCTTACAGTTACATCAGAGTTAAGCAAGCATCTTTAAGAGTTTGTGCAAACTGAATTGTTGTTGGTTTTAGTGATTCCAAGGGTGAGCATCTCTTAGCCACTGTGCTGAATTAAAGTGAATACTTTCAAATAGTTTCTGGTTCCTGTAGCTGGTAAATAATTTTATTTTTTTAAAATTGTGGTTGGTTGTAACTTCTTGAAGATAGACAGTTGAGAGGGAAGGCCATACTTAGGCATAGGCTTTATGGTAATTTTGAAGGGTTTTTTGATCAGGTTTATTACTGTTTTTGGCTTCCCTTGTAGCTCAGTAAAGAATCTGCCTGCACTGCAGGAGACCCGGGTTCAGTCCTTGGGTTGGGAAGATCCCCTGGAAAAGGAAATGGCAACCCACTCCAGTATTCTTGCCTGGACAGAGAAGCCTGGTGGATTATAGTCCATGGGGTTGCAAAGAGTCGGACATGACTTAACGATTAAACCACTACCATTACTGTGTTTGTATTATTTTTTTTGGCAAATTGGCAGGGCTATCATGACCTGTTTTAGATTCGTAGGTTATTAATAACCCTGTTTACTGATCATTTGAAAACAGACCAAGACAGATTGCAAGTGGTTTTAAGGAATGCTTAGCTGGACAAGGCAAAACCAGGCTCAGCCATCTGCCTCAAGTCTTTGGGCTTGTTAAAAACAGAACCTCTGATTAATGAACAAAACCAACCTCTGTTTTAGAGGTGAGATAATAGGAACATTTTTGTGCTGATCCTTGTGATCTCCCTGAATGTGGGAAATGTTGGGTGTGACGGGAGTTGCTCTGAGGCACTGAAGGCGTGATAGGCAGTGAACATTCAGCACTGATTTCAGTATTCCTAAATATGTGGGTTTCTGCCCTGTCTCTCCACCTTTTAAAAAAATGAAGTCTTATTTTAAAAAGTATCTTTTCATTCCATGCCTTACCACTTAGTTGAGAAGCTTTAGCTAGTACATTGACATCACTGTTTTGTTTAAACTGTGTTTACAAATATTATCATCATCAATAGACCTCCAGAAGTTCAGATATGCACCTCCTGTCAATACTGTTACTAACAAAGAAATGGTACTGATTATCAGCTGTGTGACTGAAGTCAGGTTTTTCATCTCACTGAACCTCAGACGTAGGAAAAGAAAGTGAGTTCCTTCCTCACAATCCTGATGAATCCATCAAATAGGATAAAACCCCCAGCACAGGAAGAGGCAGTATAATTTAGTTGGGAAGCAGATCTATTTTGAAGTAAGATTTGAGTTTGAATCCTGACTCTATCACTTAATGGTGTGACGTCAGGCTGGTTACTTAACCTCGTGAAGCTGCAGTCCTCGTACGTGGAATGAGGTGGTGGCAGCGTGTCTCTCTCTGGAGGATTGAGACAGCACGCTGGAAGCACCCAGCAAACGCAAACACCTCACTTCTGCCCCCTCTCTCTCTGTAAAGTAAAGGGTGTGGGCCAGTCCTGCTCTCTTTGCTTTATACTTCATTAGATTGTTGACAGGATAGAGCGAGAGGAGATGTGCTCTTCAAGCCTGGAGTTTAGCATGGTTAAACAAGATTCGCAGCAGACTGGGTGACGGTGGTCTGCTTGTAGAAGTCCAGGGAATCAGTCCAGTGGGGTTTTGACCTTTAACTTGAAATAGGAAGATTAAGACAAGTAATTACTTTCATTTTTTTTTTTCCTTTCTGCAATGGCTGTTTTCTAAACATCAGGTGAGAAGGTAGTGTGATGTCAGTATTGCTTGGCAGTTTACTAAAACATTAAATATCTTACTTATTTGACTTAGCGAAATTACACTCTGAGTATGAGGAGGGTGTTTGCCTTGACAGGTACTTTAAAAAGCAGAACCAGTTCTGATTGATATAAACAACTGTGACTTTGATTGTGTTAACTTATTAGAAAGTAACCGTTTCTCTGTTAGAAACTGTTTTAACAGGGAAGCTGCAGAGAGCATGGGGGAAGGGATAATTCATGAGTGCTAATTGCTTGGCTGTTAATTTTCATAAGTGTTGATAGAAGCAGTTCCTTAAATTAAACTTTGTTTAAAATGTATCAGGGGAAATATTCCACAATGTCGAGCCTGAAGTGAAAATTAATATGAATGCTGTGGCAATTAACACATACTGGTTAATAGCTTTTAGCAGCATTTTGGGATGATAGTCCTTAAATACATTTTTGCATGCTGCTCTTGTTGCAGCATTGTTCCAGTCTATGTCTGGATAATTATGAACAAATGTTTTCTACAATCATTGGTATTAAGTAGCTCTCTTCACAGAAAAGTCATTTAAAACTTTGCAGAAAGTGCGAAGGGACTGAAAACTGTTGCAGACTCATGAAAGGCCAGCGAATCGCCATCTTGGAAAGGCAAATTGCCTTTCTGAGGAAAATGCTCCTCCTCTGTTACCCTGGGAACGGCCCCCTCTTATATGGTAAGGTACTTTAGCTTCAGGATCTCTCCAAAAAATGATAACCTGGACTTCCAAGTGCTGATTATGTTTCTGGACAGCAGCTTTTGCTTATTGCTGCCTGAGCTGAGACATGGCCTTGAGCCTAAGGGCCTTCTGCCCTTTGACCTTGCTTCTTTCTTCTGACCAACCTCCCTCCCCACTAAAGTTAGCCAGCCGCCCCGTCCTCCCCACCAGAGGAGGTGGCTGAGAATGGAGTTGGCTCTGTCGATCTCATTTCCCTCCTTCCTTTCAATAAGAGTGCTTCGGGGGTTCACTTGGCTTAGTGCCTATAAAGAGGCAGATCTCAAGAGAGAGAGACAATCTGAGGTAACTCTGTTGTTTGAATTAGGAGCTATTTGTCTCTCTCTTCCATTGGCTTCATGAAACATACCTTTTTAAATAAGGGCAAGTAAAGCCCCAACATTTGGCAACTTCTCCCTGTGGTTGTATTTTGCTAGCCTTCCTTTTCATAGACCAGTTTTTATTGGTCTGTTATATTTCTAAAGCAAGATTTATTAGATATTTACTACTTATTCACACAGCGTGGTATACCAAGAAAAGGACCAAATTCATTAATTTAAAACTATCTTTTCCTGCTGTTATTTCCCCCTACAGTTGTACGAATGCAGTGCTCTTCCGGTGGCTCAGCCTTTCCTGGAAATCTCCAGGGGAGGCTTTGGGATTTTTGTCTGGGTGGTGTTCACAATGAATTAAATAAGAATCTTACAACAAAAGAAAGTGTTTTCAGCATCCTCTTCTGCAGTTAAATTCTCAAGGCTGAGTTCTTAAATGTAGCTTATTCCACTCTGAGCTTTCTGTCCCGGCCTCATTTCTGCAGTTTGTTCTGTGTCTTGCCAGTCCGGAGGCTTCCTCTAATTTTAGAGCCATCCTCTAGAAATTCCCATCAGAGGTGGAATTCACCATCAACTCAGACTTTTCAAAGGAAGGCAGAATTTTGCAATGATAAGAGCATGTTTGTCAGGCTTGGGTTAGAATTCTCACTTGGCTATTTACTTGCTGTGCGATCCTGGGCAGACTGCTTTACCTTCTTTAAGCTTGTTTTCATATCTATAAAATAAGGTTCATGTTACTTACCAGAAAATGCTGTTGTGAGGATTTAATGAGAATTATAAATGCGTACATAGTGTATGTGGTCAGTGCTGGAAGATGTATTGGCTTCCTTTGACCACATTGCCATTTATTTACTTCCTATTTAATGAGAGTCTGCTACATTCCAGGCACTGTTAAGTAAAATCTGGATATAGTAATGAGTCAAAACAGACCTGGTTTCTGACTTCATGAAGCTTCCTCTCTTGGCAGGAAGATAGATGTTATATAAATAATCACCAAACTAAGTGCAAAATTGCAGTCATAGTATTGTTTAGTCACTAAATCGTGTCTCTTTTGTGACCCCATGGAATGTAGCCCACCAGGCTCCTCTGTTCATGGGATTTCCCAGGCAAGAATACTGGAGTGGGTTGCCATTTCCTTCTCCAGGGGAATCTTCCCGACCCAGGGATCGAACACGCATCTCCTACAATGGTGAGCGGATTCTTTACCCCTAAGCCACCAGGGAAGCCCCACAGTCATAATACCAGTTCAGTTCAGTCTCTCAGTCGTGTCTGACTCTTTGCGACCCCATGAACCCCAGCATGCCAGGCCTCCCTGTCCATCACCAACTCCTGGAGTCCACCCAAACCCATGTCCATTGAGTTGGTGATGCCATCCAACCATCTCATCCTCTGTCGTCCCCTTCTCCTCCTGCCCTCAATCTTTCCCAGCATTAGGGTCTTTTCAAATGAGTCAGCTCTTCACATCAGGTGGCCAAAGTATTGGAATTTCAGCTTCAACATCAGTCCTTTCGATGAACACTCAGGACTGATCTCCTTGGTTGGATCCCCTTGCAGTCCAAGGGACTCTCAAGAGTCTTCTCCAACACCACAGTTCAAAAGCATCAATTCTTTTGCACTCAGCTTTCTTTATGGTCCAACTCTCACATCCATACATGACTACTGGAAAAACCATAGCCTTGACTAGATGGTCTTGGGTTGACAAAATAATGTCTCTGCTGCTGCTGCTGCTGCTAAGTTGTTTCAGTCGTGTCCGACTCTTTGCAGCCCCATAGATGGCCGCCCACCAGGCTCCCCCATCCCTGGGATTCTCCAGGCAAGAACACTGGAGTGGGTTGCCATTTCCTTCTCCAGCGCATGAAAGTGAAAAGTGAAAGGGAAGTTAGTTGCTCAATCGTGTCTGACTCTTAGCGACGCCCTGGACTGCAGCCTACCAGGCTCCTCCGTCCATGGGATTTTCCAGGCAAGAGTACTGGAGTGGGGTGCCATTGCCTTCTCCGACCTTCTCTGCTAGTCACAACTAATTAGTTACCAAGTTCCAAGAGAGATACTGAAGGCTTTAGGAGGGTTTTCATAGGGACATATGACCTCGTCTAGGCTGTCAGGGATGGTTATCTCTGTGAAGGTGACTCAACCTGAGAGTTGAAGGCAGAGTAAGAACTAGCTAGGTGAAGGGAGAGGAGAAAGGACTTTCAGAGGATCTGAGGCAAGTGGCGGGGGTCGGGGGTGCAGCTTGGAGATTTGGGAAACTAGAAGGCTGTGTGCTGGAGCCCAGGACTGAGGTAGATTGTGGTGCAGGGGGAAGCTGCAGGGGCTGGTTCTACCACATATGGCTGTAGGAGTGTCCTCTGCAACCTGAGAATATAGGAGAGCCTTGAACCAGTTAAATGAGGAGGGAGAGTCACAAGGTTTGTGTTTTGAAAAGATCCCTGAAGCTCTGATGAAGAGAACACACTGGAGAAGGGTTTGTGAGGCTTGAGAGACCAATCAAGACATTTTTGGCAGTGGTCCAGGTAAGAGAGATGGTAACATGGGCTTCCTTATTGGTGATGGAGGAGTGGATGACTGCAAGAGGTACTTAGTAGGTAAAAGTGATAGGGCTTGATGATGGGTTGACTATATGTCAGGGAACATATAGGAGAAAGGAGTTTCAAGGATGATTTCTTGATCAGTTTCTGGCTTGAGGAACTGAATAGATACCATCTTTGAATTAGGAAGCACTGAAAGAGGGCTGCGGATGCTGCAGAAGTTACCGTCCTGAGCTGGTTTGACAACACGTCACAGCCTGTTACCATGTCCTTAAAGACACTACACATATTCTTTTTTGGAGGGGATAGGGTATACCCTGCTTGTTAGGCTTATATTGGAGGCATCCGAGACAGGGTCTGGGATGAGCATGGGCTAGGAGCCAGGAGCCTCTTCTCTGTTTCCACTTCACAGCCAGCTTTGGTACTTTGGCTGAGAAATTGCCCTAGAAGTCAGTCCCCTTCTCTGAGATAGGGCTGTACTTTCAGATGCCTAATCCAGCTCGTCAGGCCCTTCAGAGGAGAAAATGAGATAATAATTTTAAATGAGGCAGATGTCAGGTGTCCTTTAAGAAAATATATTGATTGTAATTCTTGGAGATTAGGGGAGTAAGAGGTAAAACATGGACATATTTTTGCTATAATAAGATTGCTGTTGTGGTCCTACCCTCTTCCTGGCTAATTAAATACCAGATTAGCAGATGAAATCTGGTTGGAATGAATAGCAAACACTGAGATCGCAGTGAAAGCATGGGAGACAATCTGTTTTATAGGTGTGGTGGGACTGCAGATGGTGGGGTTTTATACTGAGCTTTCTTATTGCGGGCAACTTGCTCTGCGTAATTTGCAATGTAGAGATTTTCTTGTCGCTCCAAGTGCTAGGCCTTGATTTTATTATGTTGAAGACAACTATCCATAAATATTGAGTGACAGCCTAGGGTCACCCACTTGGGCATGGAATCTAGGTGTTCTAATTCTTAGAGATTTTTATTTTCATTCTTAATGGCATTCATACTTATGGAAACCTGAGTTCCAGGTTCTCAGGTTTCCTGAGACCATGTGGTGGAAAGAACACAGACACAGAAGATGTTTTAGCCCTGGCCATACTGTGGACTCTGTGACAGGTCACCTCCCATCTCTAACAAAGCCCCAGTTTCTGCATGTTTAGAATGAGGAACTTGGTTTAGATGATCGCTGGATTTCTTTTTGGCTTTAAGGTTCCATAGTTTTGTGATTGGAGAAGGCAGTGGCACCCCACTCCAGTACTCCTGCCTGGAAAATCCCATGGATGGAGGAGCCTGGAAGGCTGCAGTCCATGGGGTCGCTAAGAGTCGGACATGACTGAGCGACTTCACTTTCACTTTTCACTTTCATACATTGGAGAAGGAAATGGCAACCCACTCCAGTGTTCTTGCCTGGAGAATCCCAGGGACGGGGGAGCCTGATGGGCTGCTGACTATGGGGTCACACAGAGTCGGACACGACTGAAGTGACTTAGCAGCAGCAGTTTTGTGATTGGAGGTGATTGACATCAGTGATATATAGAAGGTTATAAATGGGAAAGGAATAAGGAAAACTTGAACTCTTGAATAGTTGATCATATACATACATGTTGCTACTTTCTTCTTTTAGTTGATCATAACAAAATTGTGGTAGAGGTAGTTTTATCTCCATTTTAGAAATGAATCAACTGAGGCTCAGAAAGGGAAAGTGACTTGCCCAAGGAGACCCCATTAGTATATGGCAAGACTGGTATTTCAGTATCTTATTCCAGTACCACAACTTTCTTAGAGTCTTTTACAGTCATCTTTGTGGAGGAAACACAGTATTGTTAATATCTGAAATTTTTCAAAATTTAAAAACAAAATAATTTTCCCTTTACCAGTAGACTTGGAATCTGATACACTGGTTTAGCTCTTATCAGTTGTGTCTGTTTAGTGAGTTACTGCATTTTGTAAGCCTCAATTTTCTCACATGTAATAAAGAAATAATGAGATATTGGGGCTGAGGAAGGAGGGAATTGCTTTACACATCAAATCTAGTGAAAGTGAAAGTTGCTCAATTGTGTCCGACTCTTTGCGACTCTATAGACTATACAGTCCATGGAATTCTCCAGGCAGAATACTGGAGAGGGTAGCCATTCCCTTCTCCAGGGGATCTTCCCAACCCAGAGATCAAATCCAGGTCTCCCGCATTGCAGGCGGATTCTTTACCAGCTGAGCCACCAGGGAAGTCACAAATCCAGTGTGTGTCCCACAAATGCTGTTTTCTTTCCACTGATCTTCCTGGTAAGCAGAGTGGGTTCATTCATCCATCCATCCATTCATCTATCCATCCAACAAATTATTTACTAAGCATTCAGATTGTACTGGTTCATTTCAAATGTTTATTACATACTGGCTGTGTGCTAGGCACTGATAAGACAGGGCTAACCACCATAGAGGAATTTGAAGATAAGAGTGCCCATGTAGCCAACATGTGAGGAAGCACGTTTCTCAGTCAGGATTGTGCCCAGAGCTGGGGACTGTGGCATTGTTCCATGACTGCAGGTGCATACGATTGAGCAGAGGAACAG